>NW_023495515.1:2722500-2830000 GCF_904425465.1 Colossoma macropomum
TAAAATAAAACAAAATATAAAAATGTGCCATAACTTTTGCACAGATAACATTTTACATTTGTTAATTTTGTTAAGTTCAGCAAATAAACAGTGACTGTCCATTAAAATGTGTTCTCAGAGGGGACGTCAACGCTTTGGATGTTAAGATGTCGATTTTTAAGCGAAATGCTACCAAATATTTGTGCTGCTTTTGCCAGATTTTAACAGTGATTTCAAACATGTTAATATGGCTTTAGTTTTGGTTTTATAGATCTTTCTCCATTCTGGAGCTGCATTACAGAAACTACACATCTTTTGTCCACGTTAAGGTAAAAATATTTTCCGCAAATTTTTATTTCAAAAACGAAACCTTTTTAACTCAGGAAACATCTTTCAGCATCTTCTCAAGGAAATCTTCAACTACTCGATCAGGGTCAGTAATCAACTGTTATGTCTGTAGCCAGGTGACCGGTGATGCACACAGCTGGAACAAAAACATCAAAATAACCATAAATAATGATAAATCAACATTAAACAAAGAACACAAGATAGTCAGCTAGACAGCTACTAACAGCTAAAAACACAAACGTCAAAACTACGGTGCGATAATCCGGGAGTTATTATGAAAGTTACTACTGTAAGTGCACCCAGGCTGATTAATGGGGCGTCGACGCACCCCAGTTTCAGTTTCCATTTCCCAGAGCTTTAGCTGGCTTGCGAGCCATGCTAGCGTTTAAACTCCTGATAAGCGCACGAGAGTAGGGGTGGGCAGTATGGTAAAAATATCACGATATTTGAAGATATTTGCATGACACACAACAAATCACGATAGTCAGAATACTTGTTTTAGACAAACTGGGACTAAAATTATTTTTCTTCAATGTTTTACATTCTGTGGTACATTAAATCCAAATATACATGACTATTTATGCTCCCTTTGTAATGGATCATTCAGTTGTTTAGTGTTCTTGAACTAGCGGCAATATTTCTTGTGTTCTTTGTTCTTCTTTGTGTTATGTCGATTATTTATCATTATTTAAGGATATTCTGATGTCTTTGTTTCAGCTGTGTGCATCACCAGTCGCCGTGGCCGGGAGTCCAGGAGAGCAGGCTGGCGAGTTCAGCTGTTCAATGATCGTAAAAAGCTCACAAAATGCGGTGGCGCTTCACAGGTCTTGGAGGAAGTCTTGCTTTGCCCTCCTAGCGCTGGTGGTACTGTGTGATTGGGAAAGTCCTGACTAGTGGGTGGAATTGGATATGACTAAATTGGGGAAACAACAAAAAAAAACAAAACAAAAACAAAAGTAAAACCATCATTTGGCAATAAATGTAACATGATTTTGCTATATACAGTGAACTTGTTGTGCTGCCTGAAAACAACTTCATTGTATTTTCAGTAGAACGGCAACCAATAGTAATAAAAAGTGAAGAGAAGGTAGGACACTGCGGGAGTCGTCTTAAAGGTCAGCACTGAGGAAATCTGGTGTAGTTCAGTCCAAACTGAAGCGGTCATGGAAACTACAAAGACCAGATTTCAGTATTAGGATGTTTCTGTAATACTGCCCCAGGTCTTGTATGACTGTAAATTCCTCCTTGCCAAGATGGACACTGAGTGGACAGACCTATAAGCATTGTTTTTGTCAATCTTCCGGTGTGGAGTCTAACCATACATCCTCGTCCTGATTTTACTTCCTTTGGTTTCCGGTCACAATAATTGCAGTGTTATTGGGTGGATCATACATACCAGTCTGGGTGGAACCTCACAAGGCTACAGGCATCGCAACACAGCTGGCACACAAATGAATTAAAGACAGTGACCAGTCTACAGTCGACTGTAACGGCCTGTATGATAATGAAACGTGCTAACTTGCCATCTCTGGGCGAGGGTCCGCCGGGAAGTGAAATCAGGATGGGGATGTGAGATTGGACCAGCACTGGCCACGCCCATTTCGCAAGGCAACACAACCTGCAGATGTCCAGCGGCTGCAGCTTTACCCACTTTAAAAGCTTTCATACTGAAATATACACACACAAACACACCTACATGTGTAGTGATACTCCAAATGATTCAGTACCAAAACAGTCACAGACAAATCTGTTCACCCTGAAATTCAAACGCACTGCAGATTCCAGACCCAGACGTTCCTAATTCAATCACCCAACTCCATTAGGCACACCAAACCCCACACACACCCCTCCTTCCCCCTCTTCCTTCTTCTGTTCTTCCTTTCCTTCTCTCCTTTCACTCGTCTCTCCACTCCTCCTTTCACCCTGACATTTGTATTCAGCCCAGAATCCTTCCTCCCTCCTCTGTGTGTCTGTCTTTAACCGTTTTCTCTCTGCCCCCTCTCTCGACTCCCGCCACTCTCAGAATCGTCTAATCGTCTGATCACGTTTCCTCGGTCTGTCGTTGCAGCCGTCACGAGTTGCCAAGTCAAATCCGAAAGACAAACATCCTGTCACAGTAAAGAGACGCCGGAATTTCACTGCCTCAGCAAACATCTCACTGAGAGTTCGCTGGATTAGTGGGAACGAAACCCAGAAACTTCTCCAGGCTTCAGTTCAGCTCAGTCCCATTTAATTTGTATGGAGATTTCTACAAAAATCACTGTCCAGAAACGCGGGTGCCAAATGTGAGGAACAGCCCCTTAAGGCTGAACGCACAGGGCCGGAAAATACTGATAACATTCAGTACTGTGATTAGGACTGAAACAACAACTACTGATAATGTTGATGATGAAATACAATAAATAAACTGTTGGTGATAAATATTATTGATTAGTTGGCTTTATGACGTCTGTGATTCCCATTCACACCTCCTGAATCAAAGTAGGGAAAACAGATCAGCTCAGACTGGTATAAGTAATACAGTAATACAGTAATACAGTACAGTAATACAGGGTATCCATGGCTGAACCTCGGCACTGAGAAATACTAAATTCATATTAAGTCAAAAGTGAAACAGCACAACACTGTCTGCATTTCAGCTAATTCTATTTAGCCTAGCAGACAGAATAAGCAGCACTGGCTAAAGGAAGGAGCTGCATTTTGAAGCTGTTCATCTACACTGTACCGCACACGGACTAGATCGGACGTTTAGTTTCTTCCTTGGCTTTTAGCATCCTGTCCACTCAGTAACTGAGCTTAAGGCCACAGACTTTTTTAAAACTCTATTTTCGGTAAATAAATGTGGACTAAAAAACTTACATTACATCTTTCCCACTGCCACCTAACCAGCATGCTATTTTTCGAAAATGCCATCTACCCAACCTGTAATTTTCCCTATCTGCCATCTACCCAGTCTACAATTTTCCCAGTCTGTGTTTTTCCCAATCTGCCTTTTACTTAGTCTGCAATTTTCCCAATCTGCCAAGCCTGTCTGCAGATGTCCTAGTTTGCCATTTAACCAGTCTGTGATTTGCCCAATCTGCCACGATCCAGTCTGCGATTTTCCCCAATATGCCATCTACTCAATCTGCCAAACTTGTCTGCGATTTTCCTAGTCAGCCATCTTCCCAGTCTACAATTATCCCAGTCTGTCACTGTCCCAATATGCCACCTGCCACCTAAATAATCTGCAGTTCTCCCCATCTGCCATCTACTGAGTCTGTGATTTTCCTCAATCGGCCATTGACCCAGTCTGTGATTTATCTAATCTGCCAACCCAGTTTGGAATTCTCCATGTCTGCCATCTACCCAATCCACAATTTTCCCAGTCTGCCATTTTCCCAGACTGGAATTTACCAAATCTGTGATCCCCAACAAGTCTCAACAAACTTTGACTGTAATAACTCGAGACATCTAAAGGTTAAACGCTTCTAGAATGTACTTCTCTCTGCGGGGCTGTGGAGATGTCTGACGACATGTGGCTGAAACTGAGAAGGGATGTGATTAAAGATGCTGGGATCCATTTATGACTAAACTTGCTTGGAAAAAGTTTATTTATAAATGCTCCTTTCGTTTCGCTTCACTTTCAGTCAAGAGACCAACAGTGATTTATATCTACGTTATATGTCCAAAAGTATGTAGACACTGGCTCAAAAAAGTCTCTTCTGAAATCAAGAGTATTAATAGAGATAGACAGGTACGGGGTTCTCCTCCTGAAGGTACTGGATGGAGTCCAGAGAGCACAGTTGCCCTGCTCCACAGCCCAGTGCTGGGGGGGATTTATACCCCTCTATCTTACACTTGGCACTGGGCACAGTGACATTAGGCTCGTCGCGTTTGATTGGAGATTAGACATACATAGCTGACTCAGTATGCATGTGTCAGTACCTTAAAGCAGCACTAATCAGAGAGACTGTCCGGATACTTCCGCATACAGTGCATCTGTATGTCTTTAGATTATTCAGACTGTAGCATGTGGTCTGTCTCTCACTGAGTTTAGGCTTTTTTAATGCAGTTACAGAACCACAATGCCACACACTCCTACTCATATCTCTCCTCTCCTTCATCGCCTTACGCTGTAGGAACACACCACTGATACAGAAACAATGGGAGAGAGAGAGAGGTGTAAAATACTTACTTTAGGAGCCAGAAACTGGGAAGACTTATTCACAACCCACTTGGGCAGAGAACCTGCAATGAGAGAGAGAGAGAGACAGAGAGAGAGAGAGAGAGAGAGACAGAGAGAGACAGAGAGAGAGAGAGAGAGAGAGAGAGAGAGACAGAGAGAGACAGAGAGAGAGAGAGAGAGAGAGAGAGAGAGAGAGAGAGAGAGAGAGAGAGAGAGAGAGATTCAACATTGAAATGGCACAGAAAAAGATTAAATGACAGCACAGTAAGTTATTGTATATGAGCCTCAGGGCCAGTGTGTGTGTGTGTGTGTGTGTGTGTGTGAGTGTGTGTGTGTGTGTGTGTGTGTGTGAGTGTGAGTGTGAGTGTGTGTGTGTGTGTGTGTGTGTGTGTGTGTGTGAGTGTGAGTGTGAGTGTGTGAGTGTGTGTGTACTCCTCTCTCATGCCATCAAACAGATGTTTATCAGCAGAAACAGCCAGAGAGGTGGCGATTAAGTGGATTTAAACAGCATCATGGGACCTCCGCTGCTGTATCAGACCAAAACCCTTTACAGGTTAAAGGGCCAATCAGGACTAAGCGATGTGGCCATTTAATGCAGTAATAGCCACTGAAATAACAATGATCCTACTCAATATACACAGCACACCATTTCAGTATTTGGAGCATATTAAGAGCTCAGTGTGTGTTTATATGCGAATTTACCTGCTTCAAGCCTCTGCATGTAGATGTATACTAATTTGTAGGTTATGTACAATTCCTTGCAAAAGTTTTCAACCCCCTTCAAAGTCACAAGATTTGTCTGGATTACAAATGACACTTTGATATTTTGTGCTGTGTTATATAATATATTATTTAAAAAGTCTACAAAATAATATCCACGTATTCAGAAATCCCAGTGAGCACTGCTGGATCAACAGTGAGGAAATGGAAGCGGCATCACACCACCAAGGCACTGCCTTTGAAAGCTCAGAGCAAGAAGGGGGAACTTTAAGGGAAGCCACTGAGAGGCTGACAATCACTTTGATGGAGCTACAGAGCTCAGAGGCTGGAGTGAATGTGCACCAGTCAACAATATAAGAGAGCTCTGCACACAACTGGCCTGTCTGGTAGGGTAGCTAGGAAAAAACATCACAGCAAATCTGGAGAATCAAAACTACTCAGCTAAAATGTGGATTGAGGTTTTGCGGTCAGATCAGACAAAAATTGAGCTTTTTGGCCAAAGTTCAAAATGCTGTTAATGGCTCCCTGTGGAACACTGCCCATTCCTCAAACAGCATCCCCACAGCAAAGTATGGGGGCGGCAGCATTAGGGGTGGGCAATCTGACCATTTTTTATCGTTTCGTTATAGATTATATCACCATATCGTCAGTAGTGAAAGAACACTGACTAACTACGTTTCATTACATGAGCATAATTAGGCCTTGGAATTGGATTTTGTGCAGTGCAGTTTGTAAAACATCGAATAAAATCATTGTTATAGTATTTTTAAATGTGGCACTGCAGGTTCTATTTTTGTCTGTTCTAACTTACTAAATCTCAGGAAAACAAAATATTGTGATGCACATCGTGAATCATGAAAATGTGTTTGAGTATCGTGATATATTACTCATGCCACATCGTCCACCCCTAGGCAGCAGCATGTTATGTGTATGCCTTTCCTCATATTGTTAAAACTGAAGGATGAATGAATGGGGCAAAATACATGGGGATACTGCAAGACCACCTGCTTCAGTCTGTTAAAGAACTAAAGCTTGAGAGAAACTTCACCTTTCAGCAGAACAATCATCCCAAGCACAAGGCCAGAGCAGCACAGGAGCGGCTGAACAACAAAAAGATGAATGTTCTACAATGTCCAGGGGCTGAATTACAAAAAATGTCCTCTCTTTTTGTTGTAAGTTCAGATCTGACCGGTCAAGATAAAACAAATTTATATTACAGCAGCAAATCTGATCTTAATGAGGAATCTTATCTTATCTTACAGCATCTTATCCCAAGTTAGGAAATCTTAACCTACTTGATCAAAGTCGACAATCAACTGTCTTGTCTGTGACCTAGCAACTGACAATATGAGCACCACTGAAATGTAAACATGTAATCAAAATAATCAGGTTAGTTAGCCAGACAGCTGACGTTAACTACCGTTACTGATGTTAAACAGGTCAAACAAAACTGAAGTGTGATAAACTAAGCTTTGAGAGCGCCCTCTGCTGTTTATCAGAGCGTCACCGCTCCCCAGTTTCAGTCTCCATTTCCAAACGCTTCAGCCGAGCGCGCTGACGTTACTCCTCCTAATAAACAGACACACGTTCAGTTCTGTCTCCTCAGAAGTGAGGACCCTGTTGGGTTCATCCTAAAGTTAGGACAGGATTTAGGAGGTTTAGTCTAGGTAGGATGTTTGTGTGATGCTGTTTTCTTATCTGGAGTTCATGATGAGATTATGAAGGTAGGAACTGTTGCTCTATAATAGCTACTGTGCTGAACTCAGTCCTGACTGAAGTTGTCATGGTGACTAAAGAGGTCAGATTTCAGACTTAAGAAGTTTCTGTGATACGGTCCCAGATCTCAATACAACTGAGAACCTGTGGCATTATTTGAAAATGCGTCATCCAACCAACCTGAACCACCTGGAGAAAAAATGCCAGGAACAATGGGCAAAAAACAAGTGGTTCTACCAGGTACTAGACTGGTTTTCAATAAAAAAACTGTCTGGAACAATAAGTGTCATTTGTAACGCAGACGAATTCGATGACTTTTAAAGGGACTGTATACATCTGTAAGGCACTGTAGTTGAGAGTGGATCTACATACAAACCTGTAGAAGATTTAGAGGATTGAGCTGCAATTTATGCCTTTATGAGTGTGTGTGTGGTGTGTGTGTGTGTGTGTGTGTGTGTGTGTGTGTGTGTGTGTGTGTGTGTGTGTGTGTGAGAGAGTGTGTTTTACCTTTGGGATCCACCTGCGCCAGGTAAGTTAAGGTACAGCTGGAGGGGCCGTTACTCTGGATGAGGTAACCCGTCTGAATGGAGACCGCCCGCACCATGTCCTTCTTAGGAGGGTATTTCTGACAGAGACACAGAGATACAGAACAATGTTAATGTATTACACTGAAAGGGCCACAGAGGCATTAATGGTCATTTAAATTAGCTGCATGCAGTTATTCACTGTATGTCCCCTTCTAATTACTGAACTCAGCTACTTTACTGTGCAGGTGTTGCTAACACAGGTGTCCAGTTACACACACTCGGATAACCTCTACAGAAAAGCACTGACCAAGAGACGCTCCGGAGCAGCTGCACATGAGCCCAAGGTCACCAAGTCCAATGCCAAGCACGGGCTATAGGGGTATTAAAGCCCCCAGCACTGGGCTGTAAAGCAGTGGAGCTGTGTTCTCTGGGGTGTTGCAGCACCATTCATCCAGAACTAACCATCCAACATCAGTACCTGACCTCACTAACGCTCTTGTGGCTGCAATAAAATCCGCACAGCAATGCTGCAACATCTAGTGTCAAGTCTTTCCAGAAGAGCAGAGGCTGTTACTGCAGCACAGAGCAACAAACTCCCTACTAATACTCTTGACTTCCCAAGAAACATGGGCTCAGCAGGTGTTTAAAAAACTTATTAATCTGACTGCAAAACAAAACACAGTCTTGAAGGAAAACTGAATTGTGAGTACGTATGGTTCTTTAAGGGTTCTATATAGAACCATGAACACTCAGAGAACCCTTTGCATGACTAAAGGGTTCTTTGCATCATGAAAGTGTTCTTTAGACTGATGAAGTATGTGCTGTAGATGGTTCTATATAGCACCCAAAAAGGGGTTCTTCTCTTGCTACGATGTCAGGCTTGTAGAAGAACGCTTTTTTAAAACGGGGTCTATATAGAACCATCCACAGCACATTCTCCGTCAGTCTGAAGAACACTTTCACGATGCAAAGAACCCTTTAATCATGCAAAGGGTTCTGAGTGTTCATGGTTCTATGAAGAACCTTTACCTTTAAATAACGATCGTTTTAAAGTGAGCGCTTCAGTTTTCCTTCAGGACTGTTTAGATAAACATTTGCAGTCAAAAGTAATAAATCATGATATATAGCATATCACAAATCATGTATGTAAACATTGCAAGAGAATCATAGAGTGCCTCAAATACTGTGATACTGTATGGACATCCTCACCCCATTTTGAAGTGTACAGATAAAGAAACATTCCCACAGTTCGTTCTCACATCTAGCAGATTTCATTTGTAAAGCAGACAAACATGCAGTGGTCTGGGACCAGTTTAAGGATTATAATTCTTCGTCAGGTGTGAGTTTAGTCATAACTGTTATCCCGGTACGCCAGAAATAAGAGCAGATAACGTGACGTACAAACAGCACAAAACACACAACAGTCAGCTTTATCTGAGTAGCCGAGACGTTTTCATCACATTTCAAATGAAAACGAAAAAACACAGCAGACCCTCGGTCACCCCCCGCAGTCTAGTCTGTGGGCTTGTTATTTGAGTTTTCTGCTCCACCTTAAATGGTGCTGCAGTTACATTCCGGCGCCTGTACAGACTCCCCAATGTAACTGCTGCTCCATTTAAGGTGGACTGGGAAATTAGAACAAAACCCAATCGAAAAGGAAGAAAACATCAGCCGTGTAGAAAGATGAAAAATATTCAGCACTGTTTTGCCGGGTCAACGGTAGCGTCAGAAAGCAATACTGACACCAGAGAAATATTTCAGATCCCCCCTGGTCGTTAAAACGGGGTCTTATTAAACGTTAAGGGGCATCCCAGAATAATAAGCTGCTATTTTCCTACTAAAGCAGGTGTACTTAAGCATCTCAAATGTCTGTTTGAAACTGTCAGAAATTTCAATTCCGCTGCAATATACACGTTTGGCTATACCACCCACAACTAGTCCCAACCATAATCCTGACTGTGATCCCTGTTAGTATTTTACAGAAGGGGATTTTAGTTTTAAACCTCAAACCGTAGTGTGACCTTCTGGCCTTTGAATGAGAGGATGCTGCTCTACTCTGATTGTGTTTCTCCCCTACAAGTGCAGTTAATAATTCAGGACATGTTTGTTGGTTAAGGCGTGTGATCACTGGGCAGTTTGCACGGTCCTAGTGGGGTTTAGGCCTGGATGGTATCTAAAAACATCATCAATTATATCACCTGCCCCACTGCGGTTTCAGTGTTAACTGGTTTAATGAAAATCTTTCATAAAAAGCAGATGATGTTTGTCTACACTGACCATAAATGACTCTGTAGTTCTACAGTTACAGACTGTAGTCCATCTGTTTCTCTGATACTTTGTTAGCCCCCTTTTACCCTGTTCTTCAGTGGTCAGGACCCCCATGGACCCTCACAGAGCAGGTACTATTTGGGTGGTGGATCATTCTCAGCACTGCAGTAACACTGACGTGGTGGTGGTGTGCTGGTGTGTGTTGTGCTGGTACGAGTGGATCAGACAAAGCAGTGCTGCTGGAGTTTTTAAACACTGTGTCCACTCACTGTCCACTCTATTAGACACTCCTACCTTGTCAGTCCACCTTGTAGATGTAAAGTCAGAGACGATAGCTCATCTGCTGCTGCACAGTTTGTGCTGGTCATCCTCTAGTCCTTCATCAGTGGTCACAGGACGCTGCCCACAGGACGCTGTTGGCTGGATATTTTTGGTTGGTGGACTATTCTCAGTCCAGCAGTGACACTGAGGTGTTTTAAAACTCCAGCAGCACTGCTGTGTCTGATCCACTCAGACCAGCACAACACACACTAACACACCACCACCACGTCAGTGTTACTGCAGTGCTGAGAATGATCCACCACCCAAACAGTACCTGCTCTGTGAGGGGTCCATGGTGGTCCTGACCACTGAAGAACAGGGTAAAAGGGGGCTAACAAAGTATCAGAGAAACAGATGGACTACAGTCTGTAACTGTAGAACTACAAAGTGCACCTATATAGTAAGTGGAGCTGATAAAATGGACAATGAGCGTAGAAACAGGGAAGTGTGCTAAATGAAGTGGTCACTTTCTGTCTATTTTCATAATTTTATAATTCTTCTGAACCCTCGGGACACTTGAGCTGTACGGGTAACACTGGGAATGTTCATCAGATGGTATGTGACAGTTTACTCTGCCATAGTTTATTAACGGTTTATTAACACCCACTAATAATCCACCATCTTATCAGAAAAAGTTCATAATTTATTACATTTACATTAAATTATTATTTTATATCGTATAGCAAGCTGTTTAAAATGAAATTAGCTGTTGATTATTGACTCTGAAGTATCATCAGCTTACTTGTGCGTCACCTCAAACCTATGACTGCGGCTCTATCGCCCAGTATAAGTCCCCACGACTTGATCTCTACAGCAGCCTCATAGTTCCAGTGCAAAACTAAAGAAGCACCGAACATGTCTGGACTACATTTGGGGTAAAGAGGTGAAAACTGTGTGTTTGTTAGGCTGAAGCATCAGTTTAAGGAGTGGGTGGGGTGGTGCAGCTGTCACTGCTCTGGACGACATAAGTATGTATGATAAAAGATGCAATACAAAGCTTCACTCACTGGGTGTTTGACGGAGTAGTTCATGATGATGTAGTCTTTGCCCATGGGCAACCAGGAACGCAGAGTGATGACATCACGGTTCTTCAGGGGTTTCGGGCACTTCCCTTAAAGACGGAGGAAAACAAAAAAAAACATCAGCATCAAACAGTAAACGACAATGACAAATTCTGAACCATTAATGCTTTTAATGAACTATTTCTGTTCATTTTATATCACCATCATAGTATAAAACTTACTGGTATAAATAAATAAACAGATAAACAACACAAATACACAAAATAATGAACTATTTATATTTACTTTTAAATTATATCAGTGTGCTTTTAAGTGCTTTTAAGCCAAAATAACAGGATCCACAATCAAAAACTTAGTGTATTAAGTAGGGATGACTTGGGATAGTCAGGAAAATGGTATCAAATTCATTAGTAAATTAGTGTTTGTGTTTATTGTTTAAGAAAATGAGCTTCTCTCGAACGAGGCACATTAAGAATAAAGAGATGTCTGAACTCTATACCACAGAGGACGGTGTACAGACAGCATCTTACGTTTTGGTCGAAGGTTCTAATCTGCTTGATCCAAATAAATAAACACAAATATCATCTAAATGCTACTGCATACCAGATGAGAAGCCTCACGCAACAGATAGTACAAAGCACAGCCATAGCACATAGGAAGTATCACATAAAAGCAGTGATAAATATCAGGTTTAAGCTCAGATTTCTTAACAATTCAACCCAGTTTTGGGGAAAGTGTGTGATGACTTATGGGTTAGCACAACGCTAACTGGAGGCTATATCTCTAGCAGAAGACTAAAGAAGCAAATTTTAGGCCTAGTTCACATGCTATCTGTTGCGTCGTAAACATATGTTTGCAAAATCGAACAAATAATAATATAATAAAAGTAATGACAGTCGACAGGCGTAAGTGGTGTGAGGTGAAGTCATCGTGGAAACCCATAAGATCTCACAGGAGTAGTAGCCGACGTCTGCGTTGACGGTCAGTTTGCCGATGTCGAATGTCTCAATCACGTTCGAGTCCCATTTCCTCCGGTAATCGATGTCGTGGAGCACGTCGTACATGGTTTCTGCAGAAACATCCTTGCAAACCATCCGACACTGAGGGCAGAGAGATAGTAAAGACTCCATTAACCATAATGCATCACTAGCCTCTGAGCAGATAGCAAAGATGGAGACAAGATGGAGTCAAAGTATTATCAAACATCACATTTTGAATGCTTGTAGTGAGCCTTTGTCAGGTTTTCATACATCATTAAAATCAGCAGGGTTTAATTTGTGCTGGAACAAACAATATCCGTATTCAGCAACTTCCAAATTCCGTGTTCACACACTATATACATTTCACGCAATCTTTACAGAGAGATATATTTTCTACAAACAACTTGACAAAGTTTAAAAAAAAAAACAAACAAACATGCGGTCTCAGCTCACTTTCGACTCCTGTTTGAGCACCTGTAGTGCCAGAAATGGTGACAAAAGAGAAAAAAAAACAAAAACAAAAAAAAACACTGACACTGTTTATCACTTGTGAATGCGCCATTTACATTTACGGGATTTAGCAGACGCTCTTATTCAGAGCGACTTACAATTTGATCATCTTACACAGGTAGGTGAAGGTAGTGTTAGGAGTCTTGCCCAAGGACTCTTATTGGTATAGTGTAGGGTGCTTACCCAGGTGGGGGATTGAACCCTGGTCTACAGCGTAGAAGGCAGAGGTGTTACCCACTACACTACACCAACCATAGCAGCCCTACTGCTGTGACTGTTCATCCCTCCAAAGAGCTCAGTAACTCCACTAAACCGCTGCCTTGTGACATTAATTTAACTACTTATGCATTAGAAGTCGTTTGTTTTGTTTTAGGAAACTCTTGTACGTGAGAACGTTGATGCTTGGGGACTGAGTTATTGTTCCTGTTGGCCCTTATTAGCCCTACGATCCAACATTATAATCAGATGGTCAGTGTCTGATGCAACTTTAACGAGACCAAAAAAAATAAAACAGCTACAGAGCACAATAAACTTCTCCTTTGCAGCTGGCTTAATGTTTTGTTCCTACTCAGCACTTCCTACTATTGTTTAACGATGCTATAACTAATTAGGTTCCCAACTGTTTTCAAGTTAATGCTAGCGCTTCAGAGTCGAGACTCAATTACGCGGTAGGTGTTACCTTGTGAGGCTAAGATGTGGTTTAAAATGATATTTACAGTGGCCTCCAGCAACACCAATGCACTTTCCTACACAGCGTCACATGAGACGTTCTTCTGCGGTGGACTGACGAGAGATAGGCATCTCTCTCACACACACACACACTTTCCACTGGTATGATCACCCACCAACAGGGGTACATCTCTCCCACACTATCCCCAACAAAAACAGAGCTTATTTAACATCTGAATTTCAACAAGGCTGAATTTGGCTTGGTTTTCACGGCTAGTTTGTTTGTCCAAAGTCCGAACCAGAGTTTGACTTTTTGTGACACTAAAGCTGCGTTCACATTACAAGCCTCGTTGCTCAAATCCGATCTCTCTGACACTGTGATTCACACTCGTTTAGGTAAGAGACTCAAATCTGTCATTAATGTGACGAACCGGCGTCCTGAAATGACCCTCATGAGCTCATCCTACTCAGTAACGTCACGTGAATGAATCACGTTCATCATCAGCACAAACTAACGAGCAGAACAAGCTTCGCTGAGAAGATCATTAACTCTGATCAGCTCTCAGCTTCATTATTAGAGCGAGACGAAGGAGAAAAAGGTGAGATGAGCTGCTTTTCCACCGTTTACAGGCTTTAACTTCTGTTCGGCGCTGCTACCATGGTAACGCTGAATGATGGTGCAGTGCAGTGGAAAAAAAGCACATGAATTCCGATCTGAGCATCACATTAAGGTCACATGGCCACGAATCAGATACGTATCCGATCTAGGACCATATAGGAAAGTGGCTCAGGTCGGATTTGAAAAGATCAGATTTGTGTCCACACAGCCCTGAAAACATCAGATCTGAGTCACATTAGGGCGAAAAAATCAGATTTGTGCCACTTCAGCCTGGTAATGTGAACGTAGCCTATGTTTGTAATTCGGTTTGGTTGGTTTCTCAATGCAACGGCTAAAGTGCACCAAATTATACATGCAAGTGTTTATTAGTCAGACATTTAGCAGAGATACAAGTGCTCTGTTCACATTTACCGCCATCTTCACATTCACCACCTTCACATTCACCACCTTCACATTCACCGCCATCTTCACATTCACCGCCATCTGAGCCAAAAAACTCCACATATTTGCATGTAAATAGACGCTTAACATCCATATCACAATCAAAGCAATTAAAATGGGCCTCATTGACCAGTATCTTCCTCAGTATTTCCTAAATGTGTTCTTGAGAAAAAGTCTCCATCAGATTCATGTCGTGTTCTTAAAGCGCAGAACTGTTCTCTCCTCTGTGCTTAAGTGTGTGTAGATTCTGTTCTTACCTAAGAACAAACCCCACATAAGAAAACACTGGAGAATCTTCATGAAAGCTGCGTAAGGGGGTTTAAAAAAGAAACTTCTGGTTGGTAAATGAGGCCCAATAAGCCTTACTTGACATCTGCTTCTTTATGATTGGTTTATCAATTTGAATGTAACATCAGGTCGCTGACACAGTGCGTTGTGCCAGAATTAAATACACTGCTTCAGTATCACTTTATTGTTCTGCCTTTATCAGCAGCAGCTCCTGCTGCAAGAACGATATGAGTGTCTAAACAGTGAGATGTTAAAACAGGCAGGCTATGCAGAGGATACAGCGCTGATGTGCTGCTAGAGGAAGAAGCAAAGCAGGCTCTGATGCTGAATTCTCTCATTTGGTGCAAACAGTCACAAAAACGGCTTCCCATTAGCAGCGAACTGAATCGGAGTTCATTCAGAAGCGAACCGAGACCTGTGATTTCTGCAAGACCACAGTTCATTTGGACCCGAGCGCGAGTGGAGCGTTCACACATCAAAATGAACTGAAATAAAGAAAAGGACTGATACACCAAACCCACCAAACTGAGCCATTATCACCAGCTTTTTGTTCAACTTTTGTGTTCCACCTTAAATAGAGCAGCAGTTAACATTCTAATATACGTTATACTGGGAGCCCTACACATCAGACCTACAGGAGCTTTTATGACTCCCATTCTAAATCCATAGGCATTAATATGGAGTTGGTCCCCCTTTGCAGCTCTAACAGCTTCCACTCTTCTGGGAAGCTTCTACAAGATGTTGGAGAGAGTCTGTGGGAATTTCTGCCCATTCATCCAGAAGAATATTTGTGAGGTCAGACACTGATGTTGGACGAGAGGGTCTGGCTCGCAATCTCCGTTCTAGTTCATCCAAAAGGTGTTTGATGGGGTTGAGGTCAGGACTCTGTGAGGGCCAGTCAAGTTCTTCCACACCAAACTCAACCAGTCAGGCCTTTATGGAGCTGCTTTGGTCACTGGGGCTCAGTCATGCTGGAACAGGAAAGGTTCTTCCCCAAACTGTTCACACAAAGTTGGAAGCATATAATTGTCCTAAAAGTCTTTTTCTGCTGAAGCATTAAGGTTCCCCTTCACTGGAACTGAGGGTTCTAGACCAACCCCTGAAAAACAACCCCATATCATCATCCCTCCTCCACCAAACTTTACAGCTGCACAGTGCAGTCAGGCAGGTAACGTTCTCCTGGCATTCACCAAACCCAGACTCGTCCATCAGACTGACTGATAGAGAAGCGTGATTTCTCAAGTGAGTTGTCTCAAACGTGCGTCTTGTTGGAAAATGTTAGTCATTTATGCTTCAGTACCACCTCGTCCACAGCCTGCTGCACACGGCTGACCGAATCAAGTGACTTTTTAGGCGAGAATGAGAAGCCCAGCAACTGCTCTAGTGTCCATGTTAGGCTAAAGCTAGGCATGGCGACATGGACGCCTGGCGTGAATTCAACTAAACCAGCTATAAGTTTAAATTTTCCATATACTAACAATGATTGTTCTATCTAAAGGCCTTTGCTGATGAAACGTACTGTAGTTTAGGCTACAACCTTTGTGGCTTTTGTAAAGACAAAGCTACTAACTAGACAAACGCACAGTAGCATAATTAGAATATTCAAATTATTCAGGTAACTCTACAGTCTAATCCAGCGGTATAACAAACGTGTGCGTGCAGACACCCTCAGGCTCTCACGCTGCAGCAGAAAAATCACGTAAAGTCACATTACAGTCAAGCTACTGAACACAGCTGTGTTCCGCCACACTGCAGAGACGCCATATGGATAAATCTCCCCAAAGAAAAGTCCAAAATAGCAGCGTTTTCCAGTCATTAAGTACCTCATGCATACAAAGACGCACATGGAAAAGGAACATGATGCAACGAAATGAATCCATATGCAGTCCAGGCTGTACATGTTTGTGCCTCCGTCCAGTGACTCTGAATGCGATTCCTGTTAATCACAGTGTAACAGAAGGTAATTCAATATTCAGTGGCATGGAAGACTGTGTGCTTGTATTTGTGCAGATCAGTATTACTGAGGCACAGAGGTGGATGATATAACTTACATAACATATAGACACATAATATTCCTAATAATAATAATAATAATAATAATAATACTTTTTATTATTAATATTATTATTATTATTAACAGTAGTATAATAATTCAGGAACACTAGGGTTCCGTTATTATACTTAAACACAGTATCAGAATGAACAACAGAGAACACTTCTCTCCCCAATTCCACCCACTAGCTAGGCCTCCCCCAGTCACACAATACCACCAGCGCTAGGAGGGTGAAGGCCAGCACAGGCTTCCTCTGAGACCTGTGAAGTGCCGCCGCATCTTTTCGAACTGCTGCTAATGTAACTTCATTGGAGAGCTAAACGCGCTCTGAGGAAAGCACCAACCGCCAGTTCTGTTACGTCAGCTATCAGACGTAAAATACTAGCGCTGGCTAGCATGACGCCGAGTAATGGGGGGCCATCCTGCCCTTCCCCTAAAGCTGGTATTCTGAAGGTGGAGCAACGGTAGTGGTTAGAATTCTTCATAAGCTACTAGGCTCCCATCACACAGCAGGTAAAAGTGGCCCAAATCTGATTTTCTCATCCAAATCCTATTTTTCGCCAGTCGCTCCCGGAGGATCAGCTTCATCTTCACCAGCATCACAGGAGCCGTCATGAAGCTTCACTGACTGACAGCTGGGCTCATCACCCAGAATGTGTTCAGCTCGGCGTAAAAAGGGCGCTACTCGGCCACTTCTTTGGTTCGCGCCCTCGGATTCTTTAAACGTTGCTTTCAGATTTCTTTCAAAATCTCTTCGAACACGGAGCGGGTGCAGAAACATCAGCCTAATCGTTTATGAGTCTCAGCAGCACGAAATTATGATGATTGTGGAGTTGGATTGACGTAAAAGTCGTATGAATTTTCAAGTCCCTCTGCATTTGACCCATCCACGCAGTGAAACACCACATACACACTAGGGGGCAGTGAGCACACTTGCCTGGAGTGGTGGGCAGCCCTATCCACAGCTCCCGTTGAGCAGTTGGGGGTTAGGTGTTTTGCTCAAGGGCATTTCAGTTACGTACTGTCGGCTCAGGGGATCAAACCGGTGACCTTCCGGTCACAGGGCTGGTTCCCTAACCTCCATGTTCCCTAACATTTATACCGGTAAACCTCACCCGTTAGTGAGCAGCTGAAAACGAAGGAACGAAAAGGATTTTTTCCTTAATTTACTTTCTTTCAGCTGCAAATCTCTCTCTATCTTCTCTACGGATCTTTCCCATCCCTACGGACCACCCCACTCTCTCGCTCCATTTTCCTCCATTATCTCCCCTGACACTGAGTGAAACTCAAGAGATAATGAGAGCAAATGAACGAAGGTGACTGCAAGGAACCCGAGAGAGAGCGAGAGAGTTCTCACCGCACCTTCTCACCTGCAGCTGTGAGATTTTTCTACTCAGCATCATAAAACAAGCAGCATCACACCTTCACACCTTATGAATCACTCGGAAACGTCACCTCCGCTGCAACAGACAAACATTAATCAGAGCCTCCTGCCAGAATGAGACATGTTACCATCACTACCATCTGTAGTAAACATTCCTACTCACCTCCGACTGCGCTGTGGTGTTGTCTAGAGTGAGATTTTCCAGGTTAAAGACCAGGAAAATACGCTTCTGATGATATTTAAAAAAAACAAAAAGTATTCTGTTGGTAGTTTGTTCATGGAGGCTGGTTCAAGCAGCAGATGCTGTGCTTTAAGGTGTGAGATGTGCACTCTCTCAGTCTCAGACACACTGCCCACAGACTAAAAGCGCCACAGCTCTCAGAATCACACCTGTTGCAGAGAATTTAAACAAAGATTTAACTCTGACTGAAAGGTAGGAACCTGTCACTGGGTCAGTGCCCCTCCTGTCACTGGGGTGGAACCCTCATGGCTCCATCTCAGTACCTTTAGTCAGGGAACATAACTGAACCATAATCCACTGAAATGATATGTTCTAAGCTGTACTGACTCCACACACCCCGTCTCGTCTCCAGGCTTTTATTTTACTGTTCTGTTTAAAACATTCGGTTATGAAAAGGTACAAATACGAACTTTTCACCTGGAAAAACTTATTTAAGGTTCACAATCAGACCTGAAAACCACTGTTGGAGCTTTGAGGGAACATTTACACTGTTTGTACCTTGAAGGAAAAGTGTACAGTGTAGGTAGCAAGTAAAGCGCGATATCTTCAAGCTCCTGCCAACAACTCCACTTTATTTAACAGGCATTTGCTTTTGTTGCTACCCAGTCTGTGATTGGTCGTTGTGCAGGTCAGTCAAATGGCCCTATAGTTCTCAAACACTATCCCGTCTGGCTTACAGGCCAGCATTTCAGCCCAGTCTTGCACAGCTTGCGGTAGAACTGGCTTCATGTCGTGTAGCATTTCCACACTGAAGTATTTTGGGCTTTGTGTTTGGTAGAAAAAAATATTTCTGTTCTCTTGTTTTCTGGGCACTGTCCTCAACTCGTTAACGTCAACTGCTGCCCACAGCACCCACGAGTAGATTTATTCTACGACTGGTCTATGCATTCCCCAGCCCACACACATCAGAAGTCGCAGAGGCTTAAGTCATTTGGCTCTGTGGTGGGCCTCCAGGACCTAACTGCCCACACCTGGTCTTACACCCGCCAGATTCAATCCATAAGATTCAATCCTGAGGTTTCTGGGCACCAACAAGATAAAAAGCCAAGCCATCGGTTTCACACAGACTGTCTTTTTACAGAAACAGCAAACTATTGTTAAAGTTAAACTACGGTATGTACAGCTCATACACGTGACATTCTGACCCAGAGAAAAGATCAAATTATGCTGGAAACCTTTCCAACAGTCCTAATCAATCTACAGCTGTTGGCTCCCCCACCCACGTGCAGTGGAGTGCAGTGACCCATATTGAGTTTGGAATGGGCCTGCAGAGGTTTGGAATTAGAAAAGGTTTTTTTGTGATTTGTAAAATATCAAACCAGGCCATTAAAGTGGATCGGTTCTCCATAGAGCACCTGTGTCCTGGGGCAAAGAGGAAAAAGGCTGGTTGAGGAAATAGAGAAAGGGATTACAATGTTTTACTGAGGTTAGAAAACTCGTCTAGAGGAAAATCAGCAGGCAAGAAAGAAATAACAGACAGACGTGCACACCAGGTAGATCTGTCAAAACGACTATCCAGAGAGTGAACGATTTCCAGAAACAGAGAGGTTCTAGGTCTAGAATCCAATGTTCACTGTACATGTCTGTTTAGATAAACCAGTGTTGACTCCAGACGCCAGTCTTAACTAACGCGGGGTTGGTTAGATCTCAGTTGGCGGGTCTGTTTAAACACACTGCTCGACAGCATTGGGGGGTAACGAGGTAGAAAGAAACAGCAGAGGTGGGAACAAGTCACTATGTTACACGTAACAATTAAGTCTCAAGTCTTCACACTCAAGTCCCAAGACAAGATAGAGTCTCGACTCAAGTCCCGAGGCAGTACAGGCGAGTCTCAAATCAATAACCCTAATCTTCGAGTCCTAAACAAGTCAGTAAGTTCAGCTAATTTAAGGCCATAACACTGAATAATGGTAACAGTACTACAGCCTTTTAATGACAGCATGTACCAGTGAATGGCTGTATATTAGTGTTTTATTATTATTGTTTTTTTACCCTTCCAAGTAAAATACAGAATCCATGGTACACGATAACCATGACAGTCATACTCTACACACAAACAGTACTGCAACTACACATGAGAGAAAACCTTTAAAGAACTTTACACCTGAACGTTGGGTTCACAGGGTTAAGTTAAAAACTAGGTCAGCTCACTGAAAAACAACCGCTAATTTGAATTTAGACACCAGAAACCAAAACGATCGAGCTAAACAAGGTTAACAGGAAAGACAGGAAAATGATGGTAAATGTACAAAAAGCTGAAGTTGACTTTTTTCCACCAGCAGCTTTTTTCGATTTTCCGTTCCACCTTATATGACGCAGCAATCAGGCGCCGGAATGTTACTGCTGCACCAGTTAAGGTGGAACGACGAATTCCAATATGAAGCTGCCAAATAAAAAAGCCAACTTCAGCTTGGTGGTGAACGTCGTGCTTGTTTTACCTGCAGAAGCTGTTAAAATTGGTCGAACAGAGACGCTGTGTTTGTTCTGTTTTTCTATCATGAAGAAAGCGGCCAGATCTCCTGGTGAGTTTCTCCAGTAAGACTGGAGTTTAAGTGCTAAGCTGGGCGCATTGATGCTGTTGATGCTTCGCTGGTTTCCAGCTTACGGAGGCGAGTCTGAACTCTCAGCGCTTCGCTTGTCTTCTGAAGTAAAATAAACCGAGTATAAGCGCAGAGACAGACGTCTGATGACACTGCTGTTTATTCGATTCATAGCAGGAAACGAATCCACTCACATAAAAATTAGTCCCATCAGCAGTCAGACTCTCTCCACGCTTCTGAAACTGAGTCTCGAGTCTTTCTGAGTCATGACGCTCAAGTCCGAGTCAGAGTAGCCACTAGTGTTGAAGTCGAAGCCGAGTCCCGATTTTCTTGAGTTGATTATCAAGTCATCAAATTTGTGTCTCAAGTCGGACTCAGGTCCAATGTACATGTAGATGTAAGTCATATGACTCGAGTCCACACCTCTGTGTTACAGTAATGTAATTAGGAGAAATAAGTGGAAATTAGCTTCTCTAATGTGACACATTTTCATAAAAATGAAGAGTTGTGTTTTCACGTCTGCACATTTCTGTGCAAAAGTTAGAGACCACTCTTCATTACTAACTTTCTGGGGATGACAAACATGCCGGCACATCAAATCAGGTGTTTCTCAGTGTTTCTACTAATATCTAATACCGTTCCTGAATCAGTAGAGTCGCCCTTTCAACTCCACCACATTGCGAGATCGTACGTGACTCACATCTGGAGTTTTGAGCCAATAAAGCCAAGCTGAGACACACCATCTGGTGGATTCATGTGTCTGTCATCTGCCTCTTGCCTGTAGTTGTTGGATTCATATAATCTGTCTATATTTTGCATGAAACTGACCAATGAACACTCAGGACACCGCTAAGGCCTGACCCATCATGTCAAAAACACTTCATTTTCGTTCAGTCGCCTCAATACAGACGCAGTATTGTTCAAGTAGTTATTCATTTTTCAGGAGATATTTCTAAAATTAGATACAAGATAATCCACTTGCATGAGGAAATGGAGAGTCAAAAGAAAATAAGTGGAAAAAAAGACTTTCAAAACTGGAGATCAAAAAATTATGAAAAGTTTTAGAGAAAACAGGATTCCTAACAACCACCTGCACCACCAGAATGTCCCCAGCAAATAAACTATGCTCAAAACGTTCATCTTTGAGAGAGAAGAAAAATCAAGCTTGAAAAAAATGTGTCCATCTTTCCACTCAGAAAGCCGTTACTAGAAAAGGAAACCTTACGTTTCCTCTGAGAACACTTCTCTGACAGGACAGTAACTTTGCCAAGTGTATTGAAACCAACGAACCCACGATTAACCTTCGCTCCATCATAAAAGGAACCAAAAAGCTGTTTTATGTGGGTCAAAACGAGTAAGAAGAATCAATAACGGGCTTATCAGTCATCACTGACCACATGAAGTCATGACCTCGCCATTTGATTTGCTAGATCAAAAGGAGAAGGTCAAACGTACGCGAACCTCTTCAGCTCTAGATGAAAGAACCGCAACTGTGACTCAAACTGAAGCAACGGCCTGCTTGTGTAACCTGTTTCTAAATGATATCCAACTATTTAATTGTCCATATTTAGTTGACTACATGCTTTTGGCTTGTATCCATTGTCACCATGTTAAACAGGAACGGTATCAGCTGACAGTGTCATGGTCAGGTCTCGGTCACGCTGAGTTCTGAAGAAAAAGGAGCTTCATCAGAACTCCAGTCAGGTGTTATATGTTTACAATACACCCTAAGAGTCAACCCAGAGCTAGTCTATCTACTGGCTGCTCCAAGCTAGACTCAAACAGTGGTTTTTCTATTAGAGCACACAGTTATACACAGATACACCGTATGAAATAAAGGTTCTGCGCAGGTACGGTTTTCGTTCATCAAGGTACAAACAATGTAAATGTTCCCTCAAAGGTTCTACAGTGGTTTTTAGGTCCAGCTGTGAACCTTAAATAAGTTTTTCCCAGTATAAAAGTACATATTTGTATCTTTTCATAATCTAATGTTTTAAAACAGAACAACAAAATATCATTTCAGTGGATTATGGTTCAGTTATGTTCCCTGACCAAAGGTGCTGAGATGGACCCTTGAGGGAACCACCCCCAAGACCAAGTTTAGTACCTTTATTTCTGAGAGTGTATCATATATTTGAGTGGCTATAGTGTCAAAATACCATTGTTGTCAAAATCATCTTTGGAAACACAAACAAAAGTGGCGCTGCTCTCGTCTCAAAATCAACGCTGTTCGACAGACACCTCTTTCCCAGGTCCACTGGATCCTCTCCCTGCCCGCCGCAGAAACCATGCCATGATTTTGGTTCCCAAAATAACTTATCAAAGGAAGGTTCTTTCAAGTAATATTTCTATAAATTGTAATTATAAAGAACGTTTTAAAGGTTAAAAGAACCTCCACATAACAAAGGCCTTATAAAGGTTTTTCCTAGAACCGTACAACCAATTAGGCCTCTAGAGACAGGGATCTGTCAGTTCTGATACTTGTGTTATGATTCTTTCTTTGGGTTCTTTTTTCTGGTCTCACTTAAGTTCATATTCTATTCCAAAAATATGGGTGTGTAAAATAAAAACGGAGAACTGGGTTACATCTCCTAAAATGATAAACAATAAGAAGAGCAACATTTTCCTCAAAAATAGAAACATATTCCGAATCCCTAAATAGCTGGGTGTCATTATGATGATATTTTTATGGTTTGATGACTATTTTATTATTTTATAATTTTTTTGTTTTATTAATTTTTTAAATTGTATTATTTATTTGTTTTAGTTTATTTTAGCTTAATTTACTTTGCTAAACTGCTTGTCAATTTTTCATACTTTCATTACTAAGTAGCCATGTTGACCAGCCAAGGCTTTATTCTTTACTTTATCACTTCCACTACAAGCATAATGTAGGTAACAAGTAATGCATGCCGCCAATTATGCATGCCTTAATCATCGCACTGTTAGGTTATCTTGAATTAACTGGCACAGTACAGAGTTCAGACCAGGCCTCATGACGGATCTACTGTGTTTAGCTGTGTAAAGTACTTCTGTCTGAGCCAAACTGTTCAGGTTCTTGTGCGATTGGCACCTTTCCCACCGTACCACTACCACTCAGTTAGGTCCCCATGCAAACCACATGCAAAACCCTCCTTTATAATCAGAACCTGTACATGTCCAAGCTAAGATATCGGAGTGCAGGGGAAACCTGGACATGAGCTCCAACGCAAATGAGAGTTAAACGTTACATGACAAGAACACAGCTGTGACAAACTGACCATAAAGATTTAAGTCTACTGTGTCCTTCATGCTCTCACTGGTACGGGTTTCATGTTAAAATTTGATAAGTGGTGCATTCATATTTAATTAGTGCAAAGTGCACAGTGTGTGTACACACACACACACACACACACACACACACACACACACACACACACACACACACATATATACCTAGGAATGTAAATCTCTGACCTCACGACAACTTGATTCAATCACAAATAAGAAGCAATTTGATGCACCATAAAATGTCAAATTTGATTACATCATGATCCGAGTGAACTGGAATTATCAGTTTTTAAAATACACTGAATATCGTTTTTCTCTGGCAGAACTGTAGGAGAAACAACCGGTAAGCTGTGGTGCTGCCTACCAGAGCAAAACGGCTCATAAACGGATCCAAATAATCAATCATATTTACAGCATTAATAAAGATGCCAGGATAAAACTGAGGCAGGCAGCAAGTCAGACCATCCATATTTATATACCATCGCTGTCCAAAGGACAACGTGCATCTCCAAACAGTAACTTTACAGGAGAACTTTACAGGAGAACTTTACAGGAGAAACATTCTTAACTTTTAATGCAAGTTAACGTAAAGAGGTTTTATTTCAAGTGACTTTGGACAATTCATATAACACATATAACATATAACATTCACACCATACAAAAAGACAACTGCCGTATTCAAATGTGTCGAAAAATAAAAACAGAGATGTGTTTTTCTTGCGTTTTGTGACTGTATGTTTAAATGCCAGCGTATATTTTCACAGCAGAAAAATAAATCAGTCGCGCTCAAAAACACAGAAAGGCCTCTTTTTCAACCGCAGGGCCAAACGGTTCTGAGCACAGCGGGTAAAACGTGGAATTTCTACACGGACACGATTCAACAGGGAACACTTAAAAACCTTGCTCAGCGTGGTTTTCTCAGCACGATTGGCCAACCACGCTCAGAGCCACAGAACCGTTCGGTAGGATGATGTACCGTAGCTATTCTACGCTGGTCCTACGCTGCTGTCGGTATGGCTCCACAGCATCCCGCATTATTTCAAATCCCAAAACAATCAAACTCACTTTGCTTACATGGACGCCAAATCCATGTTACAAGGCGCTGCTAACCAGGAGACAGGAGATAGTATTAGCTTAGCTAGCGTAATACCAGCTCTGCTGACCACAGAACAGGTTCGATTCTGATCAACAGAAGCTTTACTGACACGAGGTAGGTTGATAATGACTCGACTCTGGGGAAGCGAAGTCGAGCGGCCGGTGTTGGGGGGGACAGAAAGCCGAGATTAAACATGATCTGTGGTGTTTGGAGCTGTAGCCTCCTAGCTGAGCTAATGCTAGTCGGCTAGCTTAGCCAGCAGATCCAAACACCTGAGCACAGGTTCAATCCTATTAGCTGGTTCTGTGCTGTCACTGGTATAGACAGCAAATCCGACTGATTGGTGTTGGAGTGACACAAAGCTGAAATCGAACCATTCTGTGTAGCGTTTAAACTGCAGCCTGCTAGGCTAGGCTAATCTGAGTGGAGAACGCCTCCCACCGCAGTACAGGGTTAACTCCAGTAATCTGACGGTTAAAAAGCACCGGTTTAGAGGACAAAGACTCACATCTGAGATCAGTGATTAAAATGCCTGTTGTAGAAGTGACATCAGTGACACTAACACTGGTGTAGTTATACCAGCGGCTCAGTGTCAGTAACTGATGATCAAATAACACTCATTGATAAAGATTCTCAGAGGGCACAACACTGAGTGATTAGTGTTGAACTGACCACCAGAATCTAACGTGTTTTGTGGCGTGCATGTGTCGGTATTAGCCTGTTAGAAGTTAGCCACTCTTTTGCGTAGTTTTCTTCAGTTTTTCCTGATTCTGATTCAGCAGCACAGCAGACGGAAAAGAAACCATAATCGGTCTCATGAGTCCACACCAGAGCGTAACGGCACGGTTTGGCCATGAGATCCATTTGGCTCTACAGTGGAAAGACAAATTAAGTGTGTAAATGAAAGTCTTACGGTTATTAATAGTTGTTTGTAGCTGACACGCCTACGTAAGTCTTACATATGAAAAATGTGTGCTTTTTTAATAGCCAAGTACTTTGAATCTCATTGACACGTATTCGACTCAACGGAAGGATACGCAACCAATTCACACTGTTGGTTGTTGGTTGCAACGTAAACATGAGCCCAAGAAAGCTAACAACTGTGGAAAATAATTGCACTTGCTCAAATTAACGCCATCAGCTCAAATAATTGTGATCAGATGTTTACGTAATAATCGCGACAGGCCCTTTGGTAACCAAAGTATACGCTTCATCTCCTGAGAAGAGTCCAAAATAAGAACAGTACAATCTGGCTGAAGAGATGAGGGAGAAAAGAGAGTGGGATTTCCTTCAGCAGGCAAAAGTCACCATGAGTGGGAGGACAGATGTGTGTGTGTAGAGACTGGGGGAAGCCCAGTGTCCTTAAGGAGAATCTGACATCTCTTCAAAACACCCACACATACAGGGCTGTGTGCACGTAGGCTGGTTCACAGTGCACGTCCTGAAATTACTGCGCTCGTTACTCGCTTGCTGCACTACGGTGTCTCATCTCCAAACACACTTCTACAGAAAATGGACATCATCCTCTACTTATCTGAACAGCCTAAAGACACTCGCTCTCACTGCATTGTGAAGAACCTGTGCATGAAGGGAAGCAGCGTCTTCACCCAGCCAGACCTGCCATTTCACTGCACGATCAATGTTATGTAATTATTTATGACTCATCGCTAGCTGGGTGGCTGGTTTTGCACTGGCTGTGAATATAAGCGCATGCTAACTGCTACGGCGAGTCCCGCTCCTGGCCTATGAAAGGCTCAACGCTGAATGGAATGCAATGTGATTCCACTGAGCTTGTCCGAGATTACGTGTTTTTTTTTTTATGTAGGACATTATATGGAACAGAGATAAGTTAAATTTACGCAGCGCCTTTCTGAAACCCAAGGATGCTTTACAGAACTACTAAAACACAATCAACAATAAACGAAAACAACCCATTACACTCACACAGTTCCTCAGCTACTCAAACCACGGTACAGAGTCACTTAGCTAGTCTTAGGACCTTTGCTTCTCTGCCTGGGAGGCTTCCTAGCTGCAGTGTAGCATCAGTATAGACAGCTGGCCCAGGCAGCCTCAATAGCTATGGCATAGCGTCACTCAATTGGCCGGGCCAGAAAACCTGGGAACTGTGGTGTAGCGTCACTCAATTGGCCGGGCCAGGCAACCTAGGAACTGTGGTGTAGCGTCACTCAATTGGCCGGGCCAGGAAACCTAGGAACTGTGGTGTAGCGTCACTCAATTGGCCGGGCCAGGAAACCTAGGAACTGTGGTGTAGCGTCACTCAATTGGCCGGGTCAGGAAACCTTGAAACTGTGGTGTAGTGTCGCTCAAGCAGCCTTCTCAGGCAGCATTGTAGAAAACTAATTGTGATGCATATGATGCATCATGGAAATGTCTGGAATTATCATGATAATGTTTCTTTCACATCACTCAGCCTGACTTATTTATAAAAATGAACAAAAGCACAAACAATTTATGATAAACATAATTTTTTCTTTTATGATGGATGCTACTTTCTGCAGCTCTGAAACACACTTTTGTCCATTTCAGTACGTCATACAGAAGCAGAGACCACATAAACGAACTTGAGATTACTTAACTCGACACGTGTTTGAGTTGAGTGTCTTATGATTTAGTCATGCCATTTGCATGACGCTAACTGGTGGGGTATACATTTCCATTAGTTGGTAAATACATTAGCCTCATAACTCCAGACACAAGAGATTTCTTCTTAAAACCAACTTACGTAGTTTTCACAAAGATTCTGACATTCACCAGTGTTTTCTTATTTGGTACTTAGGTAAGAACAGCATTTACACACTCAAGAGCACAAAGGTGTGAACAATTCCACGGTTTAAGAACATCTGTTTTAACATAGACTGTTTTTTTAAGATCTTTCTCAAGAACAAATTTAAGAAAAAAACTCAGGAAGATATGAGTGAATGAGGCCCATTACTGTGCACGTAATAGACTTCTGCTCCCTACAAGGAGCACCTGCAGGTTCTGCAGGTTCCTCCTCTACACTGTGGGGGAGAATACGTCTCTGCTCCAACTGAGATATGGTTCTCATTTCATTCTGGCCACAGCAGTCCATCTCTTTCTCAGATATTCAGTCCCAAAAAAGTTGCAGCATTTACTAACACACTCTTCTCAGGCCCGTAGCACAGATCACCGAGCACGTCCTCATTTAGTTACGTTTTGACAGAAGGCCTCGTCTTGCAGTGTTGTGGTTTAGAACACATCTATCATATCTGTCACAATCCCTCGCGCGATCGGAGCTGAAGAACCGCCTCTTTCACAGAGCTGCTGAGCAGAACGCCGGCACCTCTGGTCTGGGTTTTACAGCCGTCAGGCTCAGATGACAAAAACAAACATTAGTAGTCACCCACACTTGCTCACTCAGGGTTTTCTGGGTAAGAAATACTTAGCAATAAAGCAGGCTGGTGTGATCACTTAATTGCACGCTCAGGTCATCGCTGACTGTAAACAGTACTGCAGAGAAGGCGACGATCATTTTTTGCCATGGTGGCAGA
The DNA here is from genome assembly GCF_904425465.1 of Colossoma macropomum. Taxonomy (NCBI): domain Eukaryota; kingdom Metazoa; phylum Chordata; class Actinopteri; order Characiformes; family Serrasalmidae; genus Colossoma; species Colossoma macropomum. The sequence goes on from NW_023495515.1 coordinate 2,751,191, forward strand.
TTAACGAGAGAAGCTCTCCCATAATGGCTACTACCACAAGGAAACACTGGCCTACACGCACCAGCAACTGTCAGAAACTCATGGTTTGGTAGTTCATGCTACAAGTTTAACGAATCACACTTTAACAGCCTATCAAGCACTTTTAGTTAAGATAATATGGCTAAAGCGTGCCTTGTAAAGCTAGCCTACATGCTACTGTTGATGTAGCCCAAGGTTATTATTAGAGTGTAATGTGGAGCCATATTAAATTCCATATTAAATATGTATAGAAGGCTACATATGTGCTGTAGAATGGTACAGAACAATGTTTTGTTGTCCTGTCCTGTTATTAGGCAGTGGCAAACCATGACCATTAAAGCTAAGGCCCAAACCAAAGGCCTAAAGGTCAAATTTCAATGTGGGAGAGGGAAGGAGGAAGAAAAACACCTGTATGATAATCCTAATTTCAACTAGTGTCTCAATGGGATTTCTGGTTGCAAATTAGCACAAAGCTAACTAAGTTAAGCATGGACAGTTAAAGCTTCTGAAAGCCATTAACCCAAATTTTACCTTGTATTTCGCTGCTGTCAGTACAAAACCCTGCATCTCCATTTTTGCTGTTTTTCAGTTTTTGACATATTTTGAAAATGTAAAGTTCACGGTGAATGGACAAACAGAAATGTCCCAAAATGACTTGGAAAAACGTCTGGTTCCATTGACTTACATCAACAGTAAAGTAGGTTTTTTCCTCCTCCTGTAAAGTCATCATTTTGGAGATACAAGGTTTTGTTCTGACAGCAGTGATTTAGGAGTTTTCCACACTCTTTCAGTAAAAAGCCCCAGCATGGAGCCGTCATTGATTTCTAATTGACACACTTGGCTACACTACTGCTCACATTTGCAGTCAGTGACATATCTAGAACCTCCAGACAGTCTAGAATGAAGTTTTTCCCCTCCTAACCAAATTGGTCCCACTTAGATACCACAGGAAAGAAGGTCATTGGATCATTTTCTGTTGGCCATTTAAGGCTCTTTCGAGCAAAACTTAAAATGGAAAATGTTGTACAAGACTTGCAGAGCTTAGAAAGGAAAAGCATGATATGTAAATTAGGCCTTTTCTACCTCTGGTATTAGGGCAAGAGCTTTTGACATTTAAACCCTGATTTAACACTGTTAATTAACTTAAGCCTATAATAAAGCACGATTTAAAGCCCAAAATAAATTAAATAAAAGGAAAGGCCATCTTTGGGAGTCAAACAAATGTATTGCATTGGAGAGTCCCAGTTCGCTGGCCAATTTTAGACCTGAGGAGGACGACTCAGAGAGGATTCTGCTTTCATTTAACTCAGTAACTCAGTATTTTTATCTCAGGAATTGTTTTTACAATGGGGCACATGTAAATGAACTGTATCGCCAGCGGAAGCTGCAGGAAACCTGCTAGCGGTTTCTATCAGCACGGTCACGCCAGAGCGCTTCCAGAGAAAACGCCTGAGCATTTGTGGGGAAATAAATACAGTTGCGATTGTTATCAGCGATACCATCACTGCTCAGGAGACAATAGATCAGGATCAAACCAAGTGAGAGCACGTAGGGGGGGGGAGGGCCGGTGTGTACGGAATGGATCGCTCTGGATCACTAGGGAGGCAGCACTGCAGCAAAGGGAGTGTGTATGTCTGCTACAAGGCAATGAGCTTCACAGGGGTCTTAACACACACACACACACACACACACACACACACACACACACACACACACGCGCTAAATTAAAGCAGCAAGAGACTCAGACATGCGGAACAGCAGGGGAGGGGTGATGATGCTGAGAATGAAAGTGTTATTTAAAGCAAGACTACAGCAGGCGCAATGTCTCCCAACTCAAACGGAATCAAATCAGTCAGAAAGAGAGGAATCTCAGGCGTCAGGTTGGCTAATGCTACTGCTTTTAGCTGTGCTCCCTACTTCTGTCCACTGCTATGGATAAGATGTCATACAGCGTCATGAATTACATAAGCAAGACAATTAGGCCCCATTAACAGGCATTAACAGGCACCTTGGGTGGTCTGATCATGAGTGGACAGTGCCACGTACAGATGTGAGTGTGGGAGGGATTTCAGTCAGTTTAATGATTCAAATAATTAGCAGAACTCAAAGTAAACAGGAAACTGTTTGCAAACGTTCACCGAATTTGAACGCACCAGTGGCCTCGACGCTAAGACAGTGAGCGAGTATACATGCGCTCAATAATCCGATCATAATCAGATTTCTGCAGTTATCTGATTATTCAAATGGTCATGTAAACACCATACTCCGATCTAGAAATCTGATTAAGAAATCCGATAAAGAGAGCTGGATTTTAGCTCAGTAGTCAGATTTCTTAGTGCAGGTAAACTCTTACTCTGATTTCTTTCGGCGTTCTCAGTCTGCGCATGTGCAGAACAGACGGTGGATGTTGCGAGACGCAGCAAAACACTTTTGGAGAGGCGGTGAAACCAAACAAGAAATAAAGGATTTGAATATTCTTCATCTTCTAAATGATGTATGTTCATATATTTATAGTTCGCTGTGAATAACAGGTACTTGCTTCTCTGTTACGACTCCATTAACGATTCTAGAGAACACGCATTTCGAAGTAGAAGTTTCAGCTCATAACATGAAGTAGAACAGCTTTTAACATTCCCCGAGATGAGTCTTCTTCAGCCAGTGAGCCGATGCGTTTCCTCTTCAGATGCTCCCTCATGGAGGATGTGCTCCCACAGCCAGCTGAGGTCGGCTTCACAAACAGCACAACTGACGTCCTTTTTTTTCGGAGTTTAGCGTGAAATGCTTTGTCACTTTTTGTTCTCCAGGCTGCCGTCGTGCCTTTGTTAACTCTCCAGTGAGTAGCGATGACAAAACACTCCTAGTGAGCGAGAGAAACACACGTGACGACGTCCCCAACTAACTGACCAGTAAATTAGTTGCCAACTAATTTGGTCATCGATTTTGTCGACTAAGTCAAACAACTGTTGCACCCCTAGTACACAAACATACATACACACACACAGAACATGCATTTCTATGAAGACAACGAGAGTTCTCATCAGCACTGAATGTTGTACCGGCTACACTGTCAAAAAATGTCTATGCAGTCATATTTTTGGTATTTAAAATACAACAATATAATACATCTAGAAGGTATAGGTGACACTTATAAACAAACACAGTGGAATATAAGTGGAATGAGAAGATACCCTTGAGGGTACCACCTGAGTAACATGAGGGGTACTGCTCCAGTGACTGAGGGTTTAGCTTTAGTAGCTCATCTGAAGAGGCAGCCTCCTGCCTCCATTCAACTCGAAAAACGACCCACTTCCCTGAGCTATTTACTGATAAAACACGCTTTGAAATGCATTCGTCTGCATGTGCAGTCATGTAAATTGGCAAGACACTGATCTGTATGACTTTTGACCAAAGTCTCTTTACTTTGACATTTATTTATTCCCCACAGTTCAAAGTACAGGGTGATTCAAAAAGATTAATCCTATTTCAAAGCACCATATTTTTACAACCGGGAGGCGCCTAGGAACCAATCACAATCCAATTGAAAGAGGGGGACATAGAGTTTCTGACTGGACCCCTTCAGTCTGAGAGGAGATGAGACCCCTGAGCAGAAAGCGTTCTGCGTTCTCCACTTCAATAAGAGTGAATCCGTCATAACTGTGCAGTGTGATTTTCGTGGGCAGTGAAGCTCCAACAGCTCAGAGCATTCGTCGTTGGTTCCACAACACTGGATGATCTCCGAAATCGCACTGAAAGAGCCGTGAGTGCAGCGACACCCGACATGCTCAATCCAGTATGGGATGAGTTTGACTATGGTGTTGATGTTGTCTGTACAGCTGGAGGAGGTTCAGACTGAGACCTTCTACAATTACATAATAAACTTTATGCTCATTTAAACCGTTTACAGTTCACTGCACTGATCTGTAATGATTTACAGGTGAAATAAATCATTTAGAAATCAGATGAATCTTTTTGAATCACCCTGTGCCTGAATGAATGAATACCTGAAAACCAAGTTTGTTGAAAGTGCGTAATGCAGACTGGGGTGTATAAACACTCATTACGTCTATTACTTCATTAGCTTTAGAAGCAAACTTCAGACAGCAGGCATGTCCTGGCTGACTGAGTGTGTTTGGGGCAAAAGGGGTAAATTAGCTACACTGACCTTTGGTTGAACTACAGCTTTTACCTAAAGATCACCTAACTGAGCACGCAGTGTTCTCGGGCTGGGAGTAACGCTGCAGGGCTTCAGAGGAGACTTTAATCTATACATATTCACAGAAACGTTGAGTGAAGCCTGATATTCACTTGTCTTTATCCTCCTCTCTGCTTCAGTAGAGGAGTTTCTCCAGCGTCTGCACTCTGCATGTTATTGTTCTTTACTGCTGTTTCCCCGAGGAGGACGCAGGTCAGCAGAGAGCGCCCACACACACACACACACACACACACACACACACACACAGATAAAACTGCAAGCAACATAATATGAAACGCTTACAAAGCATACTGCAACTTTCTCGCTCTCTCGCTGCTCTCTCGCGCTCGCACACAATACAACCACAAAAACACAAATGCACCCCTCCTTTGTTGTGGCTTGATGCCGGTGATAAGACCTGGGGGAACATGATAACATCGTGAGATAAAAGCACTTTGTCGCTTTTGTACCGTCTCGTCCTGCGTTTTTTCAAAATCGAAAATAATCCAAAGGCTTTGGTTTGCTTACTTGGGCAAGTGAGTGAATGCAGTGCATGATCTTCAAGCCAGCATTCAATAAATGTCAAACCATCTATCTAACACAGGGGTCGGCAACCCAAACGTTAAGAAGAGCCATTTTGTCCTTTCAATAAAAACAAAACCACCTTGGGAGCCACAACACTGTCCATTTTACCATCTTCACTGTGAAAATGTCTCACTGTGTTCTAATGTCCTATAAAAGGCTATAGAATATAACAAACAAAAACACAGGCGCACTTTGCTCTGCTTTAAGCTTTAGCTCAGCTACAGCTGCTTTTCTCACATCTCCAGCAGGAAACTTTTCCACAGAAATAGAACAGTTTCTATAAAATGTCTCTCAATGTTCGACTTTTTACGAGGCTGAAGTCGCTTCTGATTCACAGCTTCTTGTTTGAATTTTCCTGTTCTACCTTAAATGGTGCAGCAGTTACATTCTGGTACCTCAAGCACCATTTAAGGTAGAACAGGAAAAATCAAACAAGAAGCTGTGAATGAGAAGCGACTTCAGCTTCATGACTTTTTAAGTGTTGGTCAGTTTCTCGTTGCAGATTAAACGTATCAGGAAACCAGCTGGAGTGATTATAAATGCAAATAGATCAATTAGACTCCAAATTATCAATGTTCGTCTTAAATCTCTCTCTTTGCCGTTTTGTAAGCTACTAGCTAGGCCAGACTGTTGTCTGTGTTGCTATGGTGACCAGCAGTCTGCACTGATCTTCAGGGTTAAAGGGTGAATTAGCAGTTCTACATTAACTCCAGAGTTTAAGACCATTTACTGTTAAACTGTGTTGAACGATCAGCAGAGCTTTATTTTACTGTAAAGGAGGATTATTTTATTTTTACCTACAAATCTGATTCAGCTGCAGTTTGATTCTGACTAACTGGAGCTCTGCTGAAACAACTGTAGATGATACAAACTAATGTCTGAGTGACAGAAAACCAAACTTGAACCAGTTCTGCAGTGTTTGGCTAAGCTAACAAGAGCTTAGTTAAACCTCTCAAACAAGCCACAGGCTCACTTCCAGGTAACTGAAGCTAAAATGAAAGCAGTGTAAAGGACATCTGAGTGCGTAACGCTGAGTGACTGGTGTGAAAGCTGAAATTGAATGCGTTCTGTGGTGTGTAGCTGTTAGCTGTCGCTAGATCACTATTATGCTCCCACACCAACGATCTGTGAGCCTCTCTAAAATATAAACGAGTGGAGTGTGTTTCGTTTATCATTTTTAAAAAAACGCAATATACTTTATTACCATTATACCAGACACTGGAGTCCAAGGCCTCAAGCTCAATGCAGTATTTAAACCAGGGGGCAAAGGTTCAGGGAGGGTACTAATGATAGCTGTTGCTATGGCTAGCGACCTTCCTCACGCCTCATCCTCAAAAGAAGGATGGGTTATCCTAAAATAGCAGCGGTGTAACTCGCTACGTGGCTAAAAATTAAAGGGAAGGTTGCATGTCAGCTGTTTTGCTCTCTACCAATAAGAGACAGCGTAATATGCACACAGCCAATGGGAAGACAGTGAGGAGGCCTAGACAGTAGGTCACTGCCTTCTGCCTAGTGTAAACAATGGCAAAAAAACTGTTTATTAGTATTGTTTAACAGTAAATGTCATTTTTATTACTTCTGTGCTCTTTAAATAGTAATATAGTAACAAAATAAATAATGATAATACAGAAAAAAAACCTCACCATATTCTTTTCAGTTCTCCAACGCCAATGAAAATATTATAAAATGTAGTCATGGGCAAAAATGCTGAATTCTTGTCTTCTTGTCTCCTCCTCACCCTTTTTCTCACCTTAAATAAGAGAACGCTAAATCTCTCCTGAGATGGCCTCTCCTCGGTGGACGTCATGACCACAGCAACATTTACACGCTTCAAGTGAAGACTAGAAGATATCGATACACTTGAGTACCGCGATATTATATTTTGTGATTTTGTATCGATTCTCAAAAGCACAGTATTTTTGATTAACAGTTCACATGCAAAGATTCGTTGCAGACTTGCGGCTCATTTTGTGTTGTTTAAACCCTCGACTGCTAGATGGCAGTGTTGTAATCTATTTTCAGCTATTCAGACTCTTCCACTAAAGGTGCACCACTAACATTAGCATTAGCAAACGTAGCTGACTAGAAAGGCTACCACTGATGGCTGAATCGTAAATACTTAGACCGGCACTGCTTATAGTATCATAGTATCAGTATAGTAACATCCGGGGATCGACTGCAGCGGTACGGACAGAGAGAACGGTGGGGGCAGTCGTGGGCTGGAGGTTAGGGAACCAGCCTTGTGACCGGAGGGTAACCGGTTCGATCCCCTGAGCCGACAGTACGTGACTGAAGTGCCCTTGAGCAAGACACCTAACCCACAACTGCTCCCCGGACGCTGTGGATAGGGCTGCCCACCACTGCCCCCTAATGTGTGCAAGTGTGCTCACTGCCCCCTAGTGTGTGTATATGTGGTGTTTCAGTGCACGAATGAGAAAAATGGACTTGAAATTTCCCCATTGTGGGACTAATAAGGGTCACTTATAGTATCACATTATTTTGAATCGTAACCCCGGTATTGTGATACGTAACGTAGCGCCAGGTTCTTGCCAATGCAGAGCTCTAGTATTTTTTAAACGTGTAATTACAGTATTGGTTTGCTCCACTGTTTTAAAAACCTTTCCTATTCAATATTAGGAATTATACATAATTGCTGACTTACTAAACGATATAGGAATGGCAATATCTATATCGTCCAGCTCAGGTAGCGAGCAGGTCGGCTCATTTTCCAGCGAGGACATTTGCATATCAATGCCGAAGGGGTTCTGAAACGGGTGCGTGGCGAGCGCAGACTGTCCTGAGTGTAACGAAGTGTTTGCACAGTTAACTGCCACTTGATGTAAAAGAGCCCTTGTAAGTTTGTCCCAGAGCTCTACAGGCCAGGCGAGCCTTCATTTTCATATCAAACAGACAGAAACAGATAGAGAAAGAAAGAGAGACTCGTATGTCTATCTGGCCTCCTTTCCTCTGTGTTTGCACCACCTGCCCTCATTAGGAGTGAGCAGAGAGAGCACAGACACATCTGATTTAATGGGAAGGTCTGCTTGCACTACAGCCCTCGGCACAAAGCAGGCCTGCACCAAACACCCGCTCGTAATTATGTATTACAGTCAGCAGAAGATAAATGCTGTCATGTGACGGTACCTCCACTCCTAACGACCTAAAACAGGAGCCAAAAATCGCTTACAAGAGCGTAAAGCCTATTCACCATCCAGCCTGCCAAAAACAGAGGGACAGAGAGTGAACGAATAGAGGAATGCCTGGAGTTACATCCTTCTTTCACTGACTACGGAACGTCTTTTTAGACGTCCTCGACACTAATCTCTTACAGAACGAGGAAGAGAGTGTGCATGATGCCTCAGGAGGGAGAGCAAGAGAGCGACCTCCACTATGGTTTTCACCTCCACTGTGGGAACTGAGGTTAAATCCAAACAGTTAAATCCTGGAATTCCATTTTGTTCTTAGACTCTTTCCCACCCTTTAACACAGAACCAGGGATGTGCATTTCGACCAAGTATTAGTGATAGTGACGCTCAGAGATGCAGCGAGAGTGAACAAGACTCACGTGTGAGACAAACGACTTGAGAAATTTGGATGTGAAACAAAATTCAGCTCCGTTTTGGTGCCAGAGAAGCTGCTGTGTGCTGATACACAAACACCAGGTTTATCAGTTTACTGTTCAGTTCTGTTTTAAACTGTTCTGCACAATAAAAATATTTTAGCTACACTTACTTACATTTTTAAACATAGTTCCTATTACTAATTATACAATAGTAAACACAGTACACAAACAAAAAAGAGTTTTCTTAAGCATCTAATAAATTTAATCCAACAAGTAAATCTAGCCAAGCTGAGTGTGTTTTATTTGTGATCCAGAACAGATTTTACCAAAATAAAATATTTTTGAAGTGTAACTGTATAAATATCAGGAGTTATAGGTGAGTTAGGTTAGAGTTAGCATCGGTACTCGGTGTCGGCCAATACTAAAGGATATATATATATATATATAGATAGTTAGATATTTATATAGTTAGGGGAATTCCACCAATTTCTTAAAGTTTCTGCATAATTTAATTTTGAAATGAGAGTGTTATGAACTGTTCACAGTGGTGGTGATCTGAACCCGACGTCTGAACCACCAAATGCTTCTAAAAGCTCCCTCATAGAAAGTTATTACATAAAATGGACACAAATATTCAGCCTGCTGTCTGAGACATCATTTTACAATTTTCAAAAAAGTTAGGACAGCAGGTAAAATGCAAATAACAGGGATTTATAAATCCACTTCAACCTGTAACTGAACAAAAACAGTACAAAGACAGACAAGATATGTAATCCTTTATTATTTCAACTTCATTGTTTTTATAAAATTAATGCCTGTAACATATTCCAAAAATATTAGGACGGGGCAATGTAAGACTAGGAACACTGAAGTGTTCATAAAACATCTTAAACAGGTGATGCAATTATGGTAGGTTTTAAAGGAGCATCCAGTAAAGGCATAATCCTTTATTTAAGTAAGGATGGGTGGAGGCTCACCACTTTGCCAAAAATGCATCAGCAAGAGATCCAACAGTTTAAAAGTAATGTTCCTCAGCCAGGGATTGCAAGGATTTTAGGTATTTCACACTCTACAGTCCACTATAACTAGGCCTGCATCTTGGCAAGAACCTGGCGATACAAAACGCATCACGATACAGGGATTACGATTCAATACACTGCGATTTTTTTAAATGTAATTTCGGAAAACTGTCATAGAATAAAAAAATAAAAAAAACACCACCATATGCATAAAATCTGAGAAAAAGAAAAAGTCAGTTTCCTATTCATTGGCTTCTGGTTCCAATTTTCCCGTTCCACCTTAAATGGTGCAGCAGTTATTATTACAACACCTCAGGCACTAGAATGCAACAACTGCACCATTTAAGGTGGAAAGGGAAAATCCAAATAAGAAGCTGGCGAATAGGAACCGACTTCAGCCCTGTCTAAATCTCCTTATCAGAAAATGTTATCAGCATTGAAAGAATAAGTAGGATATTCTGAGAGCCTAAATCACCGTATCAGGGGGTGCATTACAAACACGAGTTACTACGCTACTGTAATGACACGGACATGCTCACTCAGTAGGTAGGACAAACTGTTAGAACTGCAGTCTAAGCCTTTCAGATTCAGTCATCGGTTGTAACATTACTAGTCGGCTAGGTTTTCTAATGCTAACATTAGCAGTGCGCCCTTATGCTACTTGTTTACGGTGGAGTGGAATGGAGTCTAAGGGCTGATTACAGATTACAACACTGCCATCTAGCGGTCGGAGGTTTAAACACCACAAAATGAGCCGCGAATCGTTGTATGTAAACTATTAATTAAAAATCGACACTGTGTTTTTGAAAATTGAAACAGTATCATAAAACATATCCCTGATCCTCAAGCGCATCAATATATTCTTACAGCCCTAATAACTTAAACAGATTCATGGAATCCAGAGAAATCTCTGTGCATAAAGGAAAAGGTCGAAAACCATAAATTAATGCCTGTGACCTTCGACCCCTCAGATTGCACTGCAGTTAAAACTAGCATGTTTCTGTAATGGATATCACCCCATAGGCTCTGGAAAACTTTGACAAACCGTCGTCAATAAATACTGTTAATCACTTTGTCCACAAATACAAGTGAAGACTGTACTATGGCAGTCACAGGACAGTAGTGTCCAGAAACACTGCCGATTTCTCTGGGCTCGAGCTCATCTGAAATGGACTGAAGCACAGTGGAAACGTACTGTGGTCTCACGAGTCCACCTTTCATTATTGGAAGAATGGACGTTGTGCTCTCTGGTCCAAAGAAGAAAAGGACCTTCCAGACTGTTATCAGCACAAAGCCAGTATCTATCGTGGTACGGGAGGAGCAGCATGTAGAGGTAACTTGCATATCTCTGAAAGCACCACTAATGCTGAACACGCCTTAGAGCAATATGTGCCGCCTTCTAGGTGCCGTTTTTCAGTGATGTCTATGCTTATATCAACCTGACAACACCAAGCCATATCCTGCTCATGTTACAACAGCTTGGCTGCGCAATCAGAGTGTGGGTGCTAGATTGGCCTTCCTGCAGTCCAGCACTGCCCCCTATTAAAACTGTGCATCTTATTGAGCTCAACATACAACAAAGGCCCTGTGTGGTTGCACAGCTGAAGGATATATAATAGAAGAATGGCAAAAAAATATACACTTTCAAAACTGGATCAGTTTCTGACTTCAGTCTCCAAACATATATTTAGTGCTGATAAAAGGAAAGGTGATGCAACACAGTGGTAAACATGCTCCTGTCCCAGCTTTTTGGATCAAATCTAGAATGAGCGTATATTTACAACAAACTATTATGTTCATAAGGTAAAACATCAAATACTGTGTTTTGTACCATTTTCAATTCAATACATGTCAAACAGAATTTACTAATCACAGCTTTCTGTTTTTAATAGCATTTCACACACTGTTCCAACTTTTGTGGAGTTAGGTTTGTACATGGAGAGGTACATTGTTTGGTCATTCTGAATAGCTAAAATGGCTATATTTGTGTTTTAGACATCACACCACCTTATTCCCATCACCAGCACTGTAAAGAAATCTACAATGAACAATTTTGCATCAAACCACTCTAGATGACTATTTCCATCTCAAAGAATTATGCAGGAATCTTGGGGGAAAAGAATCTGTACATGCAAGTACTTTTTTAAGATCTCGTTATCACATCATATTTCAAAGCTTGGATTACACATTCCTATAAATAGTATTTTCTGACCAGGATAAGCAGATAAAACACACGGATGCATGCTGAGACACGCACATCTCTTTGGTGTGGTGATGTCCGCCTCACTTCACTGGAGCGTAATCATCTTCCTTATAAATAAAAAACAGGCTTTGGCTGAACAACAAGATGTATCGAAGCAGAGATCATTACAGTTAATAAAGAGAGGCTGTGAAAACAGTCCATTCTCATAGATGTGCTGGTGATGCCAGCAAAACCACAGCTGCAGGAAGGTGGGTTGATAATGAACCGATAAACTGATGGTCTTATCCGTTACCAGTGAACACACTGCCTTTTACGAACAGCTGGATATGTCATGATAATTTGGATTCACGTAATCAGAGTTTAGCCTACTTGGCGTTTTCAACCACTAGACTCATGTTTATACACAGTCATTAAAAGCTTGCCTGCACATTCATCCAATTAGCACAGAGAAACCAGCTCAAAGTAGGCTAGTTGGCCGCTTGGAGTAAAACTTTTCAGCTCAGTGTGCTGTGGGGTCATAACAGCGAGTAAAACGTGTCTCTCCAGCTGAAAACAGCATAGTCCATAATGTGCTGATGGTGCCAAGGAATCATTAATTTCTGCTTGATGCCATTAGATAGGCTACTTGTTGCCACTAATGATAATACCGTACAGCAAAAGCTCCATATAAACCACACAACAGTAGTAGTTTTGATGTTGGTGTGGAGGTATTGAAGGTTAGCTGAGCTTATTTTATTGTTTATGCTTTTATAACAATTACATTTGTCCAACTTACTGTTCTTTATGATATTATTCTTTTTTGTTTACACATTTCGAGATAGAAGCACACAATTTGGTAGGATCGCAGAGCCAATAAAGGAATAGTAGGCTTGTGATTTCGGGAACCGATCGCACATACGGTTTCCATACAGCGTTCATTCAAACTCTGTAGCAACTGCCTGGGATAATACAGGAACAGCACAGCAACAGCTTAGCAGCCAGCTTGGACTTCACAGCGACAGCCCAGCAACATCTTAGCAACCACCTGGGATACCGCAGCAATGGTCTAGTAACAACTCAGCAAGCACCTGGGATTTCAAAGCAGCAGCTCAGTCAAGCCAACTTAAAATGTGTTGATCTTTGCCCTTCTAGTTTTTATTTACACCTTTTTTGGTTTCACAGGTTTCCTGTGCTGGCAGGAGTTGCTACAGCCCCCCAGCACCCCTACTTCCTGTGGCTATGTTGTCATCACAGACTTCTTTCACACAATACCACGTTCACAAAGTGTCACTTCTCTTGTGAGCTCAGTTACTTTAATAGCTATATAGATCAATGCTGTTTAGAAGTGCTATATCATGTAGACATTGTAGACCATCATAGCACTCTGGCGTGTGGAAAGTGTGGTCAGCACAGCAGTTCAGATATCATATAAGCTAATATGAACAACACTTTGGATGGCTTCTCTGGAAATGAATGGCAAAAACTAATCCTAGATCGTTACTCATGTCATTTGACCCATGACTGTTCTTATTAGAGGCTTTCAGATCAGAGTTCATTTGGAAAGCCATTTAAATTAGAGGGTCAAACCTAAAACCCTGAGCTAAAGCGATGTGTATTTTTCCACAGGCCTTTAAGATCCGGGCAGATCAGCACTCTGAGCCGACAAACAGGAGGGTGTTGTATCGTCTATTCAAACCATCTCAAATAACAGCTTATTTACTCTTATTCTTTCTCTGCGATTCTCACAGACCAGGTTACAACAAGCGGCTATCGTGGGAACGTGGACACTGAAGCAGCACCTGGACAAGCCAGTGTAGATAATATGGAGCATAGAAGCTTAGCAATGTCACGCAATGGACAAAAGAACAGGGTTTCTGCAGGCATATAATGTTGAAAGTGCTTTTTAATACCTTCTTAAGGCCACTTTGAATATAAAGATACTATTTTTATATTCAAATAGAATATTATTTTATATTTGAATAAAATATTAAAATAGAATAAAAAGCAGGTCAAAGCTGACGGACCGCGTGTATTTCTATTTATTTTTTTGGGTGGAGACAATATTATCAATAATCGTGATATCTGTAACTAGAATATATCATGCTAATTATTTTTAGGTATCGCTCTGGCCTAATGTCAAGATCAGAGTCATTCACACAATCTAATTTAATGCTTTACTTTTTATTTTGATCTCCTTCCTCGGGTCTTAAAACTTGGAATCACTCAGAGTTTCTGGAACCAAACAACCCTAATATACGGCTAAATCAAAGACTACAGATACGGGAAACAGTAAGATAATATCTCAACAACAATAAATGTGATAACAATTCATACAAAAACTGAATACTGTAAATTACTGTCATGGCATTCATACAATCAACAGACCATAATAGAGTCAGTAAGTGTTGAATGAGTAAATAAGTAAAAGTCACAGTAATAAACGACTCATTAGTGATTGAGCATTAGTCAACTTATTGGCATGAACACCTTTGCTGGCTTCTTCCTGGACTTTCCCGTCCTCGTAATCCTCACACCTTTCAGCATGACGGCTTCGTAAATGAACATTAATGCTTCCTTTCAACATTAATACCACTCTGTGCAAACGTGTGGCGATTACCCGTCATCGCTCTGTTTTCCTCTCCTCTGCGAAGTGCTGACGTCAGGATTCTGGCAGGTGACATTTCGTCCTGGCAGTGACTAAAAGTAAACTTCTGTCACCAGCTTTTGTTTACATTCAGATAACTGCGCTGCCTGGCCACGCCGATAACCAGCACACCGCCAATGACACATCCTGGCTGCCACACCGCGCTTCCGTAAGAAAGTGTTTCCCAATCTTCGTCCTTTACTGCTGCCTTTTTTGTGTTTTTTCTCTGTTCTCAACACACCTGACTCAACTCAACACCTTACTCAGTCCTTTCTGAGGTTAAACGAGCAGATCAGTGACAACAACAACAAAACAACACAGTCTTCCAGTTATTTAACACGTGATTGGTCAGTTTACGCTGGAGCTACGAGGCTAATGTAGCTAACAGGTAAAGGAAGCTCATATCCCACCAATTAGCATTGTGCTAGCTGAACATCTGAATGATCACCCATTTGTCTCTGACTTTGACTTGTGTCTTTGACTTGTTAAGTAATCTAAAATAGAAAACAGTGCACTTGTGACTGTGAACGCACACTTCATCTCAGTATGCTGTAGCAACCACCTGGGATAGCACAGCCATGGCCTAGTAACTCCTTAGCAACCACCTGGGATAGCACAGCCATGGCCTAGTAACTCCTTAGCAACCACCTGGGATAGCACAGCCATGGCCTGGTAACTCCTTAGTAACCACCTGGGATGATACAGCAACCATGGCCATTTAATCCTTAGCAACTACCTGGGATGATATAGCAACTGCACAGCAGCACCTTAGCAACCAGTAGGGATTCCATAGCAATATCCTAGCAACATCTTAGCAACCACCTGAGATAATAAAAACATCTTAACAACCACCTGGGATAGCACTGCAAGACCCTAGTAATTCCTTAGCAACCATCTGGGATTTCACAGCAACAGCTTAGTCAAGCCAACTTCAAGCTCGTTCATGATCTTTCCGTTTCTAGTTTTTTATTTTTATTTATTTTTTACCTTTTTGCTCAACAGGTTTCCTGTGCTGGCATGGGTTGCTGCAGCCCCCCCGGCGCCCCTACTAACCGTGGCTACGCTGTCATCACCGACTCTTTTACACCTTTCACAGGACACCATGTTCATCATGAGCTCTCAATACCCTACATATACAACAGTTACTGTAACAGCTATGTAGATCAGAGCTGTTTAGAAGTGCTACATAATATGGACGTTACAGACCACCGTGGCACTCTGGCCTGTGGACAGTGTGGTGAGCACAGCAGTTCAGATATCATATGAGCTTTGAAGCGTCTCTCTCTGGAAATGAATGGCAAAAACTATTCCTAGATCATCACCTATGTGTCACAAGAGCCATGACTATTCTCATTAGAGGCGTTGAGGTCAGAATTAATTTGGGAAGCCATTTGAAAAAGAGGGTCAAACCTAAAACCCTGAGCTGAAGAACCCAGACGTCCAGCGATTTAAGATACAACTGGTCAGTCGAGGTATGTTTGCTGTGTTAAGTTTCCTTCTAGGTTTACACTGGAGCTACGAGGCTAATGTAGCTAACAGGTAAAGGAAGCTCATATTCCACCAATTAGCATTGTGCTAGCTGAACGTCTGAATGATCACACGTCTGTGTCGAGGTGTTGAGCAAGTCTGATTGAGGTTATGCAGTTTGACACTGTATAAAATGGGCCTTGGGTGGCCGTCAGTGCTCTTGAGGGGGGGCTGCTCAAAGACAGCCCATTCGTGGGTAAACACTGCTACAGAAGCAGCTGATATTGCATGCCAAGCTATGCAGTGTGTGCCCCTGTTCATTTGTAACTATAGAGGATTTTTTATATTTGTTAATATGGAACAAAATATTCTTGGGCAGCTGTTAATATACTCTGATGTCTATTTGACATAAACAGCACCGCCGCAGTTCTAAAGCAGCAAACTTACAAACCTGATCGACTTCTCCAGAAATAGGATCAGGAAAACACTGTTCAAGTGAAGAGGATGTATCTCTGTCTGTCTGTCTCTCTCTCTCCCTCCCTCCCTCTCTCTGCAAACACTCCCGTGTCAACACACCTGGTCGGTAAAGTCACCACAGACCAGGATGCACGTCGCCAGGTAAACACGGGCGCTGCTATAAAACTCAACGGCCTCTTTTGTCTTGAAAACACATTTGGCTAAGAACACATTTCCTTATATAAGGCAAGAAGTCTAGCTGTATGCTTGAAGCACAATCTGTGGGCAGACGGTATGTTTAAAAAGAAAAGGGGAGACTTTTCTCCAAGTTTCTATTTTCTGGACATCTTCAAAGCCCAATACTAGAACTTTAACCAAAATTTAAATGTGAGGTGTAGGCTATGGTAATGTTTCCCACCTCCAGGCCTGTAGACCACCAACAATGCAGTTCCGTGTTCGCTCCAAATCACCTGATACAGCCCATGAAGGACTTGACCATTAATGATGTGACAGTTTTACACTGTGCAGCTGGACTACAGGGCTGAGGATGGGGCAAGCTGAGCCATTAGGCCGAGTGGTCAGGTCTGGTTTTGAGTTTGACTGGCTACGCTAAATCCATCCATCCATTCCAAAGTTGGCCAAAGTTTTCCACAGATGTTTGATTTGACCTGCCATGTAAATTAAACCCCAACCCCTCACCCAAAGAGACAGCAAACCCTTTTTAATTGTATTTAAGTATTACATCTTTATTTGAAACCTGCCTACTTTGTTTATTTGTGTATTGTTTTGTCCTTTTGGGCCTCGGCCCACCACAAACGTTGCACTTTGGTTTGTCCCCTCAATGACAAAACATTTGGGCACCCCTGACCAATTTAATCTTCTCAGAAGCACTGATTAACTGACCAGCTGTGATTCTGTGTTGGAACCCTAATGGACCAAAAGTGTATTAATCTGATGGCTTATGAATCAAAGCTTAGTTTGAACCCTATTCCCCAAAATTAAGGTAACATTAGGGCAAAATAGCCTTGGCCCATTGGTCAGCAAGCTCCTGCTTTGAGTTCAACCCCAACCCTAGACTAACACAGGTGGAGGAGGTAACCTGATCCAACAGGTCTGAATTCTGTTTTGATTTTTGATGCTGTATTGCCAATGTTACACCCTTAGTGACCGCTGATCTGGCCTACTGTGAAGCCTGAGCCTGACGCAGAACCTCTGTGGCACACGATCATGTAGTTGTTGCACGTTCCAGAATATTTGTACATGTTAGTCTTCAAAAAATGGGCTTAAACTGAACTCTACAAGTAGGTGGTTCTCCAGAAGGCAGCTTAGTGATTTCTAGGTGACCATCATCTTCCTGTAAGATCAAGTCCATCTCATATTTAACACATCTAATCCAACCAATCAAGGTCTTAAATGACTGGACAGATGGATCAGGCGAGCTCTGCCATAAAGGTCGATCTCCAGGATAAGGATTAGTGAACACTAGTCCATTCATTCACCTTAGTTTTAGGGATTATGCTTTGCACTCTGCAAGTAGGTGAAAAAAATCTGGTAGGACCAGTTTCCTGGACGTAGATTAAGTCCAAGCCTAGACTAAAAAAGGATTTTCAAAAGGTGATTCACCACTGACACTGCAATTTCATTCGAGACTCAATCCATGTCCAGGAACGTCAGAATATGCTCTGTTGAATATATCATGGGTATCGCTTCAACAGCACTGAACACCTGGATGTACCATAAAAAAGTCTGATTTAGACCAATTATAGTGAGAATATAAACAACACCCAACAGCAAAAACTACATAGTAACAAGGAGCCGAGTGGATGTTAATCAATTATATCATTATTTATTCATTTATATTGACCAATTGTCTGATTTTTACAGCCCCTAAGGCAACACGGTGATTCTTTTTAATAAGGTGTGGCCTTGAGTTAACATACTGAGGCCAAGGGTTAGGTTTCTCATGGCCAGGTGGCCCCAATATATTAACATGCAGCCTCAATATATTAATTATATTAATTTGGCACCAAAGATTTCTGCTTGGGTTCTTTCTTAAAAATCTTATTTTGGTGACCACTGAGCCCACGCTACACTCTGACACACTATAACCCCCAGTCATCTGGGAGATTAGAACTGAAACTCTACAAAGTTGGTGGACTTCCAGAGGGAGGTTTGGTGACCACAGAGCTCATGCTCTACTCATTCACTAACTGGAATATGGTTCACATTGATCTCTACAGGTTGGTGGATCCCCAGTGTCTGGTGACCACCGATCAATACTATACTCATTGCATTTCATGCAATATACTCAGCTATACTGGTTGGTGGATTTCTGTGTTTGGTGACCACAGACCCAATGCTGTACTCATTCATTTCATGCATATGGTATATAATAAGCTGTACTTGTTGGTGGATCTCAAGCAGGAGGTTTGGTGACCAGAGAGCCCATTCTACACTCATTAATCTCAGTGATTAGTGTAAAGATTGAACTCTACAGGTTGGTAAAGCTACAGGAGGAGGTCTGGGACCAAAGTCCAAGCCATACTCAGGTGAAGCTACAGCAGGCGGTTTGGTGACCACAAAGCCCACGCTATACTCACTGATTTCAAATATGGTTCATATTGGTTGCTGGATCTCCAGGTGGAGGTTTGGTGACAACTGAGCACATGGAATGCTTATTAATCATGGTGATTAGGGTAGCTGGAGATTGAACTCTACAGGTTGGTGAAGCTACAGGAGAAGGTTTGGTGACCACCAAGTCTGAGCCATACTCATTTTAGGAAACAGGCTTCATACTGAGCTCTACAGGTTGGTGGAAGCTACAGGTGGAGGTTTAGAGACCACCAAGCCCAAGATATACTCATTAATCTCAGTGATTAGGGTAAAGCCTGAACTCTACAGGTAGGTGAAGCCACAGGTGGAGGTTTGGAGATCACCAAGCCCATGCTATTAATTTTGAGAACAGGCTTCATGCTGAACTCTACAGGTTGCTGGATGTCCTGGACTCCAGGAGGAGGTCTGTTTGGTGACTACTCACCTTAATCTTATGCAGGGACTTCTCTTCCTCCAAGATCTGGATCCACACGGTGATGCCCCCCTTGTTGTAGGTCAGGCTCCAGCCCCCTTCCGAGCAGCACTCACTCTTGAAGCTGCTGAACGCCCTGTCGTCCGGGATCAGCACCTCCTCCCCGGACATGGTGGCCGAATGCGGCGCGTTCCCGTCTGCTGGAGCGAGCGAGGGGCGCGCGCTCCCGAGAGAAAAGCGAGCAGCCGAGAGCGCCGGGAGCGCGCCTCAGACCGGACCCCGAGGGCGCACAGAAGCGATAAAGAAAGTTCGTGTCTAAAGGCGGCCGGACTGCGTCTGTGCGGACTCGTTTACCGTCTAATCTGCAGAACTGCGAGGAAAAAAAACGAACTTAAATGTGGTTTTTATTTCCTGAAAAGCGGCGCGAGCGGCTGGAGTCTCGTGGCGCAAAAACGAGCTTCTGCGGTGATTTTTTGCTTTTCTTTTTCCCGCCAAACGAAGTCCGTTAGAGCGGCGTGTCAGCAGCGGCTCCGCTGTCCGCGGTCAGAGCGCCGCGCCGTTCAGGTGCTGCTGATGTTGCTTTCTCTGCCCGAGCCGAGCGGCGGAGCTCCGCGGCGGGAGCTGAGCGGGTCGACGGCGGCGGTGACGCAGAAGACCGAGACAGTCGCCGTGTTCGCGGGGCGCTGAGGGGGAGAAGCGGCGCTGCTGCTGCTGCTGCTGCCGTTTGGAGGAGAACAGCGGTGAGACTCGCGCAGGCGCGCGCTCGCGTAACCAGGGAGACCATGAGTGATTGGCAGCCCGCACGGCCCCGCCCACCTCAATGCACACGTACGCGCTACAGGAAAAAGAGAGAGAGAGAATAGGAAAGAGGAAGAGATAGAATAACAGAGAAAGAAAGAGAAGGGAGAGAAAAGAAAGAGGAGGAAGCGAGAGAGAGAGAGAGAAAAGTGAGTGAGAGAGAGAAAATAAGGAAAAGAGACAGAATAACAGAAACAGACAGGAGAGATGGAGAGACAAAAACGAGAGAAAGAGAGAGAAAAAATGAGAGGAAAAAGAGAAATAGAGTGTGACAAAGAGGAAGAGATACAATGAAAGAAAAGGGAAAGAGATGATAGAGAGATGAGAGAAATAAGAAAAGAGGAAGTGGGACAAGCAAGGTAGAGAGGGAAGTGGGAGAGAGAGAGTAAAAGGAAAGAGAGACAAAATAACAGAAACAGACATAGGAAGGATGGAGAGAGAATAAGAGAGAGAGAATTAAAAGATAATGAGAGAACAAGAAGGGAATGAATGAGAGAGGAGGGATGGAGGGATGGAGAGAGAAAAGGAGAGAAAGAAAGTGAGGCTGACGGCCTGCTGTCTTCTCTGGTTCAGCCACTTACCTCTGTCTTTTTCCATGTATTGATTTTTCTGCTTTTACTCTTTTTCCCTCTTTCTCCTCCCAGCAGATCGAAGCCTGGTGACATGGGAGCGCTGGAGCAGCACGTGACGCTGAAACAGTTCACTGTGGGGCCTGAAGCCCAATCGGACCAGCGCTCCCTACATAGAGCACTACATAGGGCACTACATAGGGAACGACATAGAGCACTACTTAGGGAACTACATAGGGCACTACACAGAACACTACATAGGGAACTACATAGAGCACTACATAGGGAACTACATAGAGCACTACATAGGGAACTACATAGATAGATACATTACTCGTACAATCAAGGAGTTCAGTAGGCGTCATTTAGGATCCAGCTTGTGTCTCAAACTCCAGCTTCAGATACTAAATCAGGGGTGTCCAGACTTTTTTCATAGAGGTCAGGTCAAACTGTGTCAAAACACCTGAGGGCCGAAAAATTATTCACAATTAATTCAAAATATTTATGCATCATAATCAAATCGCTTATCGTCCTGAAGCCTATTCCAGCAGTCAGTGGGCGAAAGGCAGGAAACACCCTGGACAGTCCAGAGAACCTGTGGAGAGAAGTACCACTCTGTAATGTCTTTGGGGTTCTCAAACACTAGAGGGCGCTCCCGAGCAGTCCAAAATGAATGGGTTAATATGGAGCATTTGAGTAAAATCATGGTTTATAAATGTTTAAACATTTTTAATGTAAAATAAATGTATTCTTTTACATTACAAATGTTTAAATATTTAGAAACTACGATGATTTCCTCAACACAGAACAGCATAAAACATTAACACTGCTGTTATATTTTTAAGAGCTTTTAAATCAGCGCTCAGTAGCAGTAATGCCAACCAATCAGCGCTCAGTAGCAGTAATGCCAACCAATCAGCGCTCAGTAGCAGTAATGCCAACTAATCAGCTCTCAGTAGCAGTAATGCCAACCAATCAGCTCTCAGTAGCAGTAATGCTAACCAATCAGCTCTCAGTAGCAGTAATGCCAACTAATCAGCTCTCAGTAGCAGTAATGCTAACCAATCAGCTCTCAGTAGCAGTAATGCCAACTAATCAGCTCTCAGTAGCAGTAATGCTAACCAATCAGCTCTCAGTAGCAGTAATGCTAACCAATCAGCACTCAGTAGCAGTAATGCCAACTAATCAGCTCTCATTAGCAGTAATGCTAACCAATCAGTGCTCAGTAGCAGTAATGCCAACTAATCAGCTCTCAGTAGCAGTAATGCTAACCAATCAGCTCTCAGTAGCAGTAATGCTAACCAATCAGCTCTCAGTAGCAGTAATGCCAACTAATCAGCTCTCAGTAGCAGTAATGCTAACCAATCAGTGCTCAGTAGCAGTAATGCTGATTAATCAGCACTCAGTAGCAGTAATGCTAACCATTCAGCACTCACTAGCAGTAAAGCTAACCAATCAGCACTCAGTAGCAGTAATGCTGATTAATCAGCACTCAGTAGCAGTAATGCTAACCAATCAATGCTCAGTAGCAGTAATGCTGATTAATCAGCACTCAGTAGCAGTAATGCTAACCAATCAGCACTCAGTAGCAGTAATGCTGATTAATCAGCACTCAGTAGCAGTAATGCTAACCAATCAGCACTCAGTAGCAGTAATGTTAGCGTCCTGCTGCCAAAACCCGTTTGCTGTAGAAAAAAGGAAAAAAACAGGTGAGTTTTCTTTTCTTTTTCAGTGAAATTCATCCTCATACTGTCTAAAATTAAAGAAAGTTCTGGGCGAGTGATTAGAAACTACTTTAACTTTTCGTTTTTAGCCATTTATCTCCATTAACTCCTGTTCATTGAGGACCCGCTCGTGGGCGCCCTCTGGTGTTTTGCAGTCATGTTTTGATGTAACGGGGGAAATAGGAAGAGGCCAGGGGGGTGTACTACGAAGCAGGTTTAACATATTCGGTATTTGCTCAAGAAAGCCGGCTTCGGAAAGCCTAACATTCCCCATCAGGCTTAATTGGTATCGCGACGGTGGATTTCAATCTAATCCATGAAGCTAAATAAAGTCAGGTTTTCTCAATCTAGTTAAGTGGGCGGTACACAATATGAGAAGCTGTGGTGCGTTCAATCGCCTGAACGTGCAGCCTAATGGAGAAAAGCAGAGCCACTTACTTACACTTACACTTAAAGGTTATGAGTTTTTGGCGAAAAGTAATACAGTCTCTGCTGCAAAGGCTCGTGAGGACGCATGGCAAAAGACAGCAGACTGTGTCAATGCGTAAGCTCCGCATACATCATCAGTAAAACGTTAATCGTGCAGTCCTAATACATTTTCCAGAACAAATTAGGATTCTGCATGAAGAGGCACAACTGTTGCTATGCAAGGTGTTGTATTAAACAAAGCCTACGAATCATTATAAACTTACAGGTGCAATCCAAACAACCCAAAGCGGTCTTGGCAGCAGGTTAAAGTAAAATACAAGAACATTGTCCAAAGTGGTAAGTGTAACTGTACGCATCATGATTGATTGTATATGCCCTTTTGCCTATGTTAAAGATTTTCTTCATGGCTTTTATTAAAAGTTACTCACACTTCTCTTAGCCAACCGCCAGAAAAGCCAATGCATAAAAACAGGAGGGGGCTCCCCCACCTCCTTATACAACAGCTGAGGAGCTGGCTTTGGAGGCGAACCGTGGAAGGCCTATTATGGATGGGATCGCTGGGGGCACCCCTCAAACCCTGGGAGTAGCAGAGATTAGACCCCTTTTGTTAAAGGTATGAACAAAATCTGAGTATGTAGCTTGGCAGATGTCTGTATGACTACTTATTGTGATGCAGACTTTATTGTTACAGTACAAAATGATTCCCTGACTTTGAGGGCCCAGCCTGCTCCAATAGGTGGAGCTTCTCAAGCAGAGGTATGTGTGGTTGTAGACACTATATATTGAAAAACATTCATATTAATGTAAACCTATTTTCATAGATGGATGCCACAGGAGATGAGGAAGCCATATCTGCCTGCTCAGAAAGGCCTGTAGAGGTGAGTGACCTTTGTCATGTATGGCTAAAATAACTTGCCAATTTATGTATGCTTGCATATTTCACCTACAAGGATGTGCTGGAATTCCAACAATATTCAGAGTCTCCTACGTGTCAGCAACCATAGCATGTTTGTCATCTGTAAGTGAATATAATCTTGTGTAGGATAACATTTCTGTACCCCCTCACCCTGAGCCTGCAGCGTCTACCTCAAGGCCAAGCAGAGGAACTTCTGAGGTGCATATGTAAAGTCTTTAACTGTCCATTGCCCAGAAACCCTCAGCAGACACAGTCCGAAGCCTTTACCAAAGGACACTTGAACTCGATATTGAGTTGAAAACACTACAAATAAAAGAAATTAAGCTGGAAATAGAGGAACTTGAAAACAAGAAGGTAACATCGCACTATATTGCACTGCTCATTGTCTACATGTCATACTCATAGTTGTATTTTTATCTCCACAGAAACGACAAGACATGACAAGTCAATAAACTCATGACACTATTCTTGTACACCACTGGTCTTTATTTTAATGTCATCAAATAAAATGAACAGGAATGAAAAATCAGATACCAAAACTCATCTCTATCCTGGCCCTGGTTTTCGAGTGCCACATTAAAGCGGGTCTCCGGACCAGGATGTGGTTCAGGGTATGGTGTCAAGTGACGAAGGCAGTCTCCAATCAGCAAACCACTGATGTGTGCTGTGATGCAGATGTGCAGCAAAGTAATGTGAGAATGTGAAATGCTACATTTAATTGTAAGCATCAAAATGATTGGGTCTCTTACGTACCTTGATCCAGTTTCTGGTACAGTGTGGACTCCCTGAAGATCTGAGAATCGTGTACTGAACCAGGCCATTTAGCATCAATACTTATTATCAGGCACTGATGATCACAAGTCATCTGAAATAGATGTGTTCAGAACATCAAATATAGTTATGGACAATAATAGTGTTATGGCAGTAAATAATGTAATGAAATCAATTATCTAGGCCCATGTAGTTTCATTACTAACTGCACTAACAGTTTTTAACTTTGTACCTGTGGAAAGACTTTCGGATAGTCAGCCTCATGCTCTCCCAAGGCTGTCGTTATGGGAATGTGGGTGCAATCAATGACACCGATTACTCTGGGGAATCCTAGGAAAAAGACCCGAACATTATCTACAGCTACTGACAGTGTATTACTCAAAGATGAGCACAGCGGGAAAAACTACCTGCAATCTGATAAAAACCTTCCTTTATATTTTGCACAGGGCAAGTGGCCTGGAAACACTTCAAACACATCTAGCAGCTCTTTCAGTCCAAGCTAAACCCTGCGTGTAGCCCGACATACAGTGTTCTTGCTTAGGTGCTCAGCATCCCCCACTGAGTACAAGTAAGAGCCAGTGGTGAGGAACCGCAGCGCTATACAAACTGTTTGTGGCCCTGTAAGCGCGTGGCTCCGGAGGGTGGAGTT
This sequence comes from Colossoma macropomum, assembly GCF_904425465.1. Classification (NCBI taxonomy): domain Eukaryota; kingdom Metazoa; phylum Chordata; class Actinopteri; order Characiformes; family Serrasalmidae; genus Colossoma; species Colossoma macropomum. The sequence goes on from NW_023495515.1 coordinate 2,776,197, forward strand.
GCTAACATAAGGCTGAAGAAGTTTGCATATATAGATAATGCCCTCAGCTGAGAATCGATACCCTTCAAACAGTACATCATCGGGCAAAGCAAGCGGATTTAATCTGTCCCTAAATACTCTTGCACTACGCAGTGATCCTCTTACAATGCGAGCGCCAGTATCCACTGGGTCATCTAAGAAGGGTGACGCCATTTTTTGGAAGAACAGGATTGGTTTAGAGGCGGGATTATATTCAATCTCTTGGGCTCTAATCAACTTAACCAGCTCTGGGCAGGTTAGCTTCAGGGGATACATTGCTGTGGTGATACAACTCGTTTGCAACTGAGCCACCGTCATGACATCGATGAGTCTGAATTAAACACCAAGTAAGCTCTAACTTAGCTCTAACCCTGAAATCCTGCTTCGTAGTACACCCCCCAGGCTCCTCATAAACAGGGCAGACAAACAGACACACACACTCACACCTGGGGGCAGCTTAGTACCTCCAACTGGCCTAAATGCATGTCTTTGGACTGTGGGAGGAAACCCACACAGACACGGGGGGGAGCATGCACTCCACACAGAAAGGACACTGGTAACCCGGCCGGGGACTCGAACCCAGGCCCTACTTGCTGTGAGGCGACAGCCCTACCCACGATTTCACTGAACTGGAACTGTCTGTATGCTACCGTGTGTCCTAGCACTGCGTAAAAGACGCACGAGGCTTGTTTTATTGTTGGAGTTCTCAGAGTAATTTGGATCAGTAAGCATTTATTACAAATAAACTGTTTAAGAGTAACAATAAAACATGTCTAATGTAGTAAGGGTTTCCTGTTCAAGAGTTCAGGAACACAATTTTGGAAGACAAACTAAACCAAAATCTAGACACTTTTCAGTTTTGTTAGGTAATGTTATACAGGGTGTCCCAAACAAATTGCCATCATGTTGTAGTCTAATAACAGCCAATTCTCCCTCAAATGATCTCAAATTTTAACAAAATGTGTAAAAATTAACCCAGTTTAATTTTTAATGTTTTTCAGGTTGAAGAACGGCGTTCACCAGAAATTAAAAGGCATTTAGTGTGTTAGAATATGCTCGAGCACAGTCTAACGAGAGTGTGCAGGGTGCATTTTCGAGAAAATTCAATAAAAATGCACCAACTGGAAAGCAGATTTGGACACGGCACAAAAAACTCAAAGAGCAAGGCTGTCTGTGCAGGGCGAAGGGGTCTGGACGACCACCAGTATCAGAAGATATTACATTTATGAAGCTGTGAAATCGGTTATCAAATCTACATCCCTCTGAATTTCTTGTGTGAATTTTGATAATAAATCTTGTATTGTTCAACATGAAGCCTGTTTAATTTCCTTCTCAAATGATGTCAATTTTTTGGGACACCCTGTATATCCAATAAATGCAGTGAGCACATTCAGAAAGGAGAAGAGCGGATTAAACAGCAGAAATAGCCACGTTATTGTTCGACCTTAGAGGGTTAATATTTACTGAACTGCTGAATTTGCTCTGATAAGAAGTCGGTGCTGTGAGAGTCGGTCAGTTTGCTTTAGTTTCTCTGCCCTCTCCTCAATATTTATTAGTGTCCACGCTTTGTTTCATGTCTATTGATATTGGATTCATTACAGCCTATTCAAATAAGAGGCTCATGCGTTTCCTGACGCTCTCGATGAAAAGGTATTCAAATATTAAATTTGCCAGAATTGCTGGTTCTCAGTGTTAAGTTGACGATTTACAGCTTTAGTCTCCACTAAATGTCGTTCAGTAAACGAAGCTGCTGGTCTAGTCAGAGAAGAAAGCCTCAAACTTTAGCTAACTTTGCTGCCACAGTGCAGCACGTTACACTGTAATTTTACAGCAGTGCTGCCACCATCAGGTGTAAGGAAGAACTGCAACGTACTGGCTGGTGGACCACTAATAACACACTTTACAAAACAGATAGTTCCGGTCCTAAAATCTGATTGGCTGAGTCGCACTCAAAGCTGTTGTATAATCCACAATATACCACACTATGACCGCCTCACAGCAACTGAACTCTGTATCACTGCGCCACGGCACGAAAAACCCTTCAGCTGTTAATGGATTAATATTTGACTCTAATGCTGATCGCGCGGAGCACTGAGTGAGCTGATGAGGTAAGAACCCGGTTCTGTTTACACTGAGGACTGATAAGGTACTTTCTTATCTAGAACTAGGCTGGTCAGCTAGACAACAGGCTAAAAGATAGCAAACATGCTAAACAACTCCAACATTGATATCACAGGCTTGAATTAAAGCACATCAGCTGAATGTCTCACACACTTCAAATGTCCATGTTTCAGTCAGAAGTAGCATCAAACCCAGGCTGAGTCCAGAACGGCTCCATATGCTCTGGCTAAATAGTTGTATTAACTCTGTAATATTAAGTTTAGAAATTCTATCTTCTGCTGTCAAATAGTGACTGCCTGTCGAGTATGAATGCGGATGAATCCCAAATAACCATATTTATCGATATTTTGCATTGTTGGGGTGCAGGAATGTTTAAACTCCTACCTAGTGCACTATGTAGGGAGCAGGGAGCCGTTTGAGATTCAGCCCCAGCGTTAGAAAAGTGGTGTCGTCAGACCGGCTGAAGACTCGCGGCGGTGATTTGGGAACCAAAAGGTCCTTATAAACTGTAAGTATTTACATTAATCTCTTTCATTAATCTCATCCCTGTGCTAAAATCGCAGGAACCCATAGGACTTTGGTCCCTGTACTGAATAGACACGGATGCAGAGAGAGAGTGCGCAACGACACGGTACCAACAACATCGACTGGGAAGCTCATCGCTGTGCTCAGCCATGCTGTCACTTTTAGGATGAACATTCCAGTCAGCAGTCTCACAGTGTTTACACTGAGGCCCAGATACGGCCTCATATATGTGTCCCTCACAGATACCAGCGTTTACTTCAGTTAAGCCATTCTACGTGCAATTAACGCCACTAGCATAAATGCTAATTTCCGTTAGCACTGGTAGCTCCAAAGTAGTCATGCTGTGTGTCTCAATTCAGGGCTGCATCAGAGCCGGTTTATGAGGAGCCTGGCCACTTCCTATTTCCCCCGTTATATCAAAAGCAGGACTGCTAAACAGCAGAGGGCACCCATGAGCGAGTCCTCAAGGAATGGGAGTGAATGGAAAAACGAAAAGTTAAAATAGTTTCTAATCCTCGCCCAGAACGTTTCTTTAATTTTAGAAAAATTATATATTTTTATTGTTTTTTTTTAAAAAAACAATAAAAAACAAAGAAATCCACCTGTGTATTTCCTTTTTTCTACAGCAAACGGGTTTTGGGCAGCAGGAGGCGGACATTACTGCTATTGAGTGCTGCTTGGTTGGCGTTACTGCTAGAGCGTGATGATTGATTGGCGAGCGGAGCAGCTCGCCAAACGTTTTCGTCTGAGGGTGCTCTCATTCTTCAGAACGAAACGTGTAGGACTGGACCACTGATCTCGGCGGTGTCGCTCACCACGGCCACAGGCGCTGGGTTGTTTATGTTGCCTGGGAGACGGCATTGTCATTCTGTCAATCATTATGCATTCTGACACACCCACAGTTCAGTGCTAGCAGTGCTAGTTGGGCCTCGTCACGTCGGGTCTCTGAGTCATGGGTTCAGATGATCTACAGGACAAGTTGCTCTGATGGAGCCTTTTTCAGTTTCCCTCAGATAAGCCTATCAGTCCCCGCTGTATCGGCCACGGAGCGAGAAGGAGGAAGAAAGCATGTGATTTGGCTAAACAAGCGCTGAGCTGCTGATTGTTCTGAAGAAAAATGGAGAAGATGACGGCTTTTGAAATCTGCGGATATGGTGTGGCTGCATCACTCCCACACACAGAGGCGCGAACGGCAGCTTTTGTTTTCAGGAAATTTCAAGTGCTCTGTCACTACTGAGAGGCCGCAGAGGCTGAACGCGTGAGTGTGTGTGTTTCTCTCTTTCCTCCAGCGCAATAAAGGCATCATCATCATCTCCGAGGCCTTGCTGTCACCCGAGATTCAGCCCTGGTGTTCATTAACCTGTTCGCTTTGGTCCCTAATGTTTAAAGGGGAATTTCACCGATTTTTCAAAATTAAATTAAATTGTTCTCATGGAAACAAATTCATTGAGAGGGGTTTGATGGTTTGGTGTTCAAACTTTTGTATATGACTGTATGTGCAGCCCCCAAAGAAAACATGCTTTTTCAGGTTACCACTATTTTACCATCATTAACATTGAATAGAGAAACTCAAAGGTGTCTTATAGGTTCACTGATCTGTTTGGATAGTAAATAAATGACTATATTTGTGTTGTACACATCGTAAGCCCTGGTTCCCATCACCACCACGGTTCATTTTTAATAGGGACGCACTTGCCCTCAGATAGGTTAGCCTCAGTGAGCTAATTAGCTAGCTAAGCTAATTTTTCAAAGGAAAAAGTGTAGCATGCTAACACTGTTTTGGAAACATGTTTACATGACCATTCTCTAACCTCTATTTATCCCCTATTAAAGATGTTTTTTTTACTGTGCCTTTAAAAGTTGTATAGTCGTGTGCAAATGTTTGGACACCCCTCGTCAAATTCCATCAAATTGCTGATATTTAAACACATTCTCAAAAAAAGAACAAAATCTGTATTTATTCGCTGATTTTTATCGAATAGGACAAACATAAAATACAAAATACAAAATGTGCCATTATGTGAATTTTAGAAAATAAGCAGTAATTTGACGTTAAACTGTTCAGATAACTTATTTTCTCTTTATTTCTACACGACATCACTTGACCAGGGGTGCCCAAACTTTTGCATACGTTTTGCATCTGTTCATGTAAATGATCTCTGTTCTGATTGGCTGCCTTGTCTTGTGGTTCGTTCAAAAGGCAGTCCGACCTGAAATGCTCCTCGTAACTTCAGTGCGAATGGGTGGGGCTAAACTTCTGTATGCAGAATGAGTGGAAATATTTAAATAGGTTGTTTTTTTGTGACATCACAAAAACAATCAGTTCAAAATAGGCTGGTTTTGCAGCTTAGTTTATATATATATATATACATGTGTGTGTGTGTGTGTGTGTGTGTGTGTGTGTGTGTATATATATATATATATATAGTGTGAAGTGTAGGTTTTTAAAAATGTAACTTTGTTCACATTTTCCACAAACTTTTTCAGTCTTAAATCATGTAAACAAACGCCATATACTTCAACCACAGCACGCTAATGTTGCTAACAGTGTGAGAGCTGATAGAATGAGAGCAAACTAGCATTTATTATTAGCTGCCTGAGCATTTTTGGGTGAAGTGTTCCTTTAATCCACCGCTTTGCCCGAGTCATATGCTTTCTCCAAGCCTCAATCACATTTACAGCCAATTCACTGCTCAAGGGCTTCAGCTAGCCAAATAGGGCAAAGGCTACAGTTTTGACTCTGGGCTAGTGGTGCCAATCACAGCACAGCAACACTGTACAACACTGACATTACTAACAAAATAATGGTAGGTAGCCAAAGGTAGAGGTCAATCAACAGTACAATGGCATTGATAAGCCTGGCCCATGAAAGCACTCAGTGGCAGTGTTTGCTAGTTTTCTGGGGTTGTCACTATGTGTTGGGCCTGAGCTGCATGTTCCCGGCTCCGTGGTGACTGTTTGTCTTTCTGGAAACAGCCCTATATCCCACCCTTTATTCCCCCCTAGGACATTTTCATTAGAAACAGCTCTGTGTTCCCTATTTCCAACATAACCTCGAGATAAAACTAAGAATAACGTCCATACCTCTCGTTTATTTACATGTTTAGATCTTCTGATAAATGTTCAGTAAATAAAGTCTGAAGTTGTGTTTGTGTACATGGTGTTATCCTCAATGCCACGCCCTTTTTACCATGCCCCCCGTTTCCCTTTATACCATTACAAGTTTGTTACTTTATTCTGATAACTTGCTAACTTGCTGGTGAACAAACAAAGGGCTGCACAACTAGCAACAACTAAATAGGCAGGGCAGAGCGCCACACTTAAACTAAACAAGCAGTTATTCAAAATAGTTGATGTACTCTAAACCCACACTTCTCAAAAAGGGGTTTGAGTTACACCTTTTGCTAAGATGGCTAATTAGCACACTGAGGTTAGCCTAACTGAATGCAAGGGAGTCACTATTGAAACCTCTGCTTCTTATTGTTTCTGTATGGCCTTTAATGACACCATGACATTAAACATGACCTTAGGAACCCTTTCATAGGTTCCCCTGAAGATTCATATTGAGTTATGATGTGTCACACAAAGAGCTGAATATGGAGCCCTGGGAACGTAGGACCCTGGGAACGTAGGACCCTAGGAACGTAGGACCCTGGGAACGTAGGACCCTAGGAACGTAGGACCCTGGGATCACGCAATCTTGTGAACATAAGACCTTGGAAACATAGGGCTCCAGGAACATTGGACCATGGGAACATGGGACTTTGGAAACATATGACCTAGGGAACATAGGACATTGGGGACATAGGACCATGGGAACATCTGAACTTGGGAACATAGGACCCTGGGAACATCTGACCTTGGGAATGTAGCGCCTTGGAAGCATAGGATCCTAGGAACATAGGACCTTGGAAACATAGGACTCTGGGAACGTAGGACCCTGGGAACATAGGACCTTGGGAGCATAGGGCATTGGGAACATAAGTCCCTGGGAACAGAGGACATTGGGAAAATAGGACCCTGGGAACACAGGACCTTGGAAACATAGGACCCTGGGAACATAGGACCTTAGAAACATAGGCGCCTGGGAACATAGGGCATTGGGAATGTAAGACCTTGAGAACATAAGGCCCTGGGAGCAAACAACCTTGGGAACATAGGACTGTGAGAACATAGGACATTGGGAACATAGGACACTGGGAACGTAAGACCTTGGGGAAATAGGACCCTGGAAACATAGGACCTTGGAAACATAGAACTCTGGGCACATAGGACCCTGGGAACATAGGAGCCTGGGAACATAGGGCATTGTGAATGTAAGACCTTGAGAACATAAGGCCCTGGGAGCAAACAACCTTGGGAACATAGGACTGTGAGAACATAGGACATTGGGAAAATAGGACACTGGGAACATAGGGCTCTGGGAACATGGGACCCTGGGAACATAGGGCATTGGGAACATAAGACCCTGGGATCACACAACCTTGGGAACATAGGACCATGAGAACATAGGACCTTAGGAAATAAGTACACTCTAATTTTTATGCCCAAGCAATAGCAGAACGAGCATAGATGGGTTTTAGCATCTATGTCTGACAAAAATACGCAGAACAAGTTTACATTCATAGCTACAGTCCAAGTAGCCAAGTTTGGCCACAGCAGTGCTGAGGTCAGAAACTGACCAATAGTGAATGGAGTAGAGGGGCCTGACAAATTGTGCATGACAACTTATGGACTGTGGTCTGTATTGTACACCCATACAGTGGATCTATTAGGCAAGGGGAGCTCAGAGATTGGAAGTAGAGGGTAGGTAAATAATAAAGTGACACCAGCACAGCCTCGTTTACCTCGAGAATGACTCAACTACACTTCCAGATAAATGATCACTGCAACGTTCTGAAGATCCAAAGCACAACAGCCGGTTTTATGCGAGGTCTGTTCAAGAGTATGAAAAGGCAATAAAGTAAATGTGACAGTTTCTCTATGGGAAACAAACTACTGGACTCAAGCCCAGCGGCAATTCATCTTACCACCGTCTGCAAAGAAATGCCAAGGCCCTCTGAGGGTGGCTAAAATACTGCTGCCTGCAGTGTAGATACAGTGCTGGGAAAAAGTATTCACCCTCCTCCTGATTTCTTCTGTTTTCTGTATTTGTCACACTTCATTATTTCAGATCTTCAAACTAAGTTTATTATGAGGCAAAGACAATCCGAGCAAACGCAAAACACAGGTTTTAAATGATCATTTTATTTATTGAAGGAAAAAAGAAGTTTTCCAGCACCAGCTGGCCCTGTGTGAAAAAGTGCTTGCTCTCTTAGTTACTCAATTAACAAAATCTTGTTGATAATTGGGGTCACACAGTCGCCACCCCTGTCGTATCTAAATAGAACCTTTCCAGCAATGTGTAGTAGGCTGAGGGGTCTAAACAGCCAACACACTATGTGACAATCAAAAGAAATTCAGTAGAGATGAGAGAAAGAAAGTTACTCAAATATATCCATCTGGAAAGGGTTACAAAGCCATTATTAGGCTCTGGGACTCCCCCAAACCACAGTGAGAGCTCTTATCTCTAAATGGACAAAGGAGATCTTCACATAAGTGCTGGGCCTAGCAAAAGTCCTCCAAGAGCACAGCGACGACTCATCCAGGAAGTCAGAAATGAGCCCATATGAACATCTACAAAGCTGCAGGCCTTGCTCACCTCAGGTAAGGTCAGCCTTCATGATTCCACCATTAGAAAAAGACTGGATAAAAATGGCATCCATAGGAGAGTTGGACGGTGAAAATCACTGCTAACCAAGAGGATCACAAAGGCTCATCTCACCCCCCAAACCTTGGGGAAATGATGTTCTCAGGTGAAAATGGAACTGTCTGCAGGACAGGGGTCCCATTACATCTGGTAATTTGGCTGAATTAAACCAGTTCTGCAGAGAAGATGGGTCAATGCTCACCCACAGCGATGTGAGAGACTGAGCTCCAGTTACAGGAAGCGTTCAGTTGCAGTTGTTGCTGCTAAAAGTGGCACAACCAGTTATTAAGTGTAGGGGGCAATTACTTTTTCACACCAGTGATATGGGTGTTGCAAAACTTTTCCTTTAATAAATTAAATGATCATTTTAAAACTGTTTTGTTTCCTCCTACTCTTCTTGTCTTATGTCACATTTTGTTTGATCTGAAACCATTTATTGCGACAAATATGCAAAAATAGAGAAAATGAGGAGGGGGGCCAAAACATTTTCACAGCAGCGTAGATTAAGGCCACTACTGTAGAAATCTGCCTGTGACTTTTGCATGTATAAAAATGAATTCAGTCCAGTTGTAACTGAATAGCGCTTTTCCAGCAGATGGCTATAATATGTAAATGAGCTCCTGACCAATCATAGTGTTTTTCACTGTGTGCTTTGAGCATCCCGACCAATCACAGCTCGTGATTCAAAGGCGCTCATGTTGCAGGCCATGTTTTACCATGATGCATTACTGATTCACCACTGCGGTTTTGATAGATTGCAAGGCATCTGCAATATGTAGTAATAACACTGGTGTCAAAGGGGAATTCCACTGATTTTTCAAAATTTCTGCATAATTGAATCATTAAGATGCAGGCAGAGTGGTTTGATTCTAGAGAATCTTACCGACTCAGATTTCCTCACAGTGGCGGTTTCTCTAGAATGGACCATTTAACATCAAACCCCTCTGAAGGACTTTGTTCGCATCTTAATGGTTCAATTACGCAGAAATTTTGAAAAAATGGTGGATTTCCTCTTTTAAGTTCATATGCCTACATTGAGAGGAACCCATCCTCCTCTGAGCTGCACCAGATTTTGGTAAACACAAAACTAACAGCACTTGCAAAGTGAATACTGGGAGAGGAATCTTTAAAGGGGAACTTCACCAACTTTTCAAAATTTCTACATAATTAAACTGTTAAGATGTAAACAGAGTCTTTCAGAGAGTGGTTTGGTGTGAAATGCTCCATTCTAGAGTCAGAATTGTTTACAGTGGTGGTGATGGGAACCAGAAGTCCACCTCCAAAAGCTTCCTCACAGAACATTATTACACTAAATGGTTATTAATACACGCCTGACGCCTGATGATAAAGTTTTGGCCTAAAACGTCTTGTTAATTTGTTGTAAGGCAAAAAAGCCCCTAAAGAAAATGTATTTTTTCATTCTGAAAGATAAAACCCTTCAAATCTTTCTCTTGTATGACAAGATGTCTGTCCTTTAATGTAATTACATTGCTTGTAGTAGCAATGGCGTCGTCAAGGGGGGGGCGCGGTGTGGCCTCCCTAAACCGTTCGCTGGCCCCCCGAGTTGCTGTTCTGTGTTCAGGAAATGATTGCCTTCTTCTTTCTAAACATGTTTAAGCTTTTACAAACTATGGTTTTGCTCAAATGCTCCACATTAACTCATTCATTTCGAATTGGCTCCGTGGCGCCCTCTAGCGTCTGACAAACCTGGACGACGTTACTAAGTGGGAGTTCTCCTCTCTACGCATTCACTGGAACTACTACTGGGGCACAGTCGATCCCAAAACGTTGAGTTGAACGGCATCAGTTTCATATTACAGGCTTTGAAGTGTGTTTTCTCTTGTTTGATGGGTGTGTCAGAGGTGTTACCCAATCAGCAGCGACCCCGCCTTATTAGCAAAGCAGTGCACACAATAGATTTTAATAAAGTCCTTTACAAAGGTGGCTGCTGTAGCTTGGAATATGCAACAAATGAAGACATTAGAAGACACATTTGTCGTAATATTTGGTTGTAAAGTCTGATTTGATTGTATAGTTGCAACCTTTGTGTAACACAGGTGTTCAAAGCACCAACGCAGCCCTGGTTTTAATGCATTACATGGATCAGTAGCTTCATACATAATGCACTGCCTGTCTCTGTAAGTTCGATGGTTCTTTAACCTCTTAAAACACTTCTATAACCTACAAACAGCTCAGCCAGTTTGCACTGAAGTCCCTGCAGTTACTGAATAATAGGCCTTACTATGTAATAAGCCTGGGATTTAAGGGGTTAAGCTCAAGTAATGCAGGCTTGCTTAACCTCTTCAAATCCCAGGCTTATTACATAGTAAGGCTTATTATAGAAGTGCGTATTAAAACTTTGGCCCTGCCGGTGGGCCCGGGACATTTAAGAGGTTAAAGAACCAAAAACAAAAGAAGTGCTGAGGCAGCCTTTTGTTTTTATGCGCCAAAAAAAGGGAACAGCCCACATGCAGCATCAGGGCATCAGTTCAAGAAGCAGCAGAAAACATATTTTTACCAACTTTATTTTTCCTGATTCTGTTGTTTTTAGTAGTATTTTAAGTAGTGATTTTTTAATTACTATTTAATTTGTATTATTTTTTGTTACATGTCTGTTATCACTGCTGTTATTTTTAGCATTTCTACTATTATTAGAATTTCTATTGTTTAACTGCCTTTTTTATTTACATTTATGTTCATGATTTTATTTAAATGTATACATTTTTATCTCTTTTGTCTTTCAATTCACTCTGAAGCACTTTGAGCTGCATATGAGAAGTGCTATACAAATAAAGCCTATTATTATCATTATTATTATTATTGTTATTATTATTGTTATTGTTGTTGTATTCCACTGTTTGTACCTCTGAGGTAGTAAATCAGTGGAAGTGAAGGCCTGTCTGTTGCCTATACCGTCACTGTTATACCGTCTGAGGCCTCAGCAATGTGTAGAAAATTGAATCCTGCTCCTGAAACGAGAGCAGCGCTTTAGGCCACTGACCGATTTGTCAAACACGATTCAAGGTCCACGTCAATCCGCCCGAGTCCTGCAGGCCTAAAACACAACCGCCAGTTTCGCTCAGCTCGCTGCGCCACCTGCCGTTCACATGCTTAAAGTACAGAAACAAAGCTAACCGCTGTCTAAAGTAAAGCTGAAGGTCGAGTTAAAACGGATTTACTACAAAACACATCAGCGAAAGCGAGCAGTCCTCTTTATCTACATCAGCGCTTGGGAAACGTCTGGAAGCGGCCGTTGAAAGGCGGAAAAACTACAGTTCCCATGATGCATTGCGCCACGGTGACATGTAACACGCGCCGCTGTCGTTTATTTTGCTGCTGTCCTGCCTCCGGACTGACTTTATCTCGACATTAAAGCCTCACAGACCGCTAAAAGCGCAGTTAACGGCGCCGACATATTTGATCTAACGGTAAGAAGCGAGTATCTATGAACACTTGGTTCTGTGTGTTGTCGTCTGCTCGTATTCGGGATTTGTAGTTTCGTAGCTTCCAGCCAGCGTGCTGTCCTCTGTGGTAACGTTAATGTGTGCTCGTGCTCTTATAAATATGTTTTTATTGTATATGTTCCACAGACGACCCTCTCATATAAGTGTGTGTACATTTGTTCGTACATACAGTAATATATATCAATATGTGCTGTTCTCTTATTAATATGGACTTACTCGTGTTGACATCTCGCTATGCTTGTCTGCTTATGCTTATGTTCTGCCTTAAAGTGAAGCTCCACCGATTTTTCAAAAGTCCTACATAATTAAGTGGTCGAGATGTGAACGAAGTCAGTCAGAGTGGTTTGGTGTTAAATACTCTGTTCTAGAGAAACGTGCTGAGTCAGAACTGTTCCCAGTGGTGGTGATAGGAACCAGACGTCCACCTCTAAAAGCTCACAGGGAGTTATTATATGAAGTGGTTGTAAATACTGATTGTAAGCCTGATGACTGAGACATTGTTTTATTATAGTTTTGTGCTAAAGTTTTGGTTTAAAATGCATTTTAATCCATTTATTTTAATCCATTCATGGCGGATGGGTACACGCAGGACGTTGTGAGGCAAAGTAGTCCCCGAAGAAAACTTATTTTTTCAGATCTATGACTATTTTACCATCATCAACATTACATATGAAACTTAGAAGACACATGGAAGTTCACTGGAGGTTTTGGATAGTAAATAAAACGGATGAATTTGTGTTGTAGTCATGGTGACCTCTGGTTCCTATCAGCACCACTGTAAAGAAATCAGTTACGTTGCTCTACGTTGCTCTACTATGAACCATTTCACATCAAACCACCCTGAATGACTCATGATATTCTTTACATCTCAAGGACTGAATTATTCAGAAATTTTGAAAAGTTGGTGGTATTACCCTTTGATATCTCCTTGTAATTCACATTTTTGCAGTTTGCCTTCTGCAGTAATAAATTCTTTCTTAATATTTGCTTATTTCTGTTAAAATCTGCACCTAATTCTGGGTTTTGTAGTATTATTAGTATTATTATCTGCTTATATCTGTTAATATATGACCATTAATGTCTTTTTTCATAGTTTGGACGATGCTGCTCTCCTCGGTGCCGAAGCGGTTGCTGCTGACGCGGCGCTCGCGCAGTCTGTCTCCGTGTCGTGCGCTGCGTACGAGCCCCGGCGAGGCCTCAAGGTGCTACACACGGGAGCTGGAAATGACCCGGAGCCCCACGACCGCCACCATCACTGTCACTCCTCAAGTACAGTACCACCAGCTGGCCAACAGGTGGCGCGTTAGCCTGGAGAACCGGAGGAGCTCATGGGCAGCATTGGCCTCGGTGGGGCGCACCAATAAGTACTGGGAGGAGGAGGAGGGAGGGGGCAGCAGGGCGAGAGGGAGGGCAGCAGCTACAGCGGGGGCGCTGTCCGCTGCAGCCGTGGCCTTATGCCTAAAGAAGGATGATGACTCTAAAGGTGAGTAAAGTACAGTGTGCAGGAACCGCTTACCTACTGAATCAGGTCACTTTCATTCCCTAGATAATGGTTCACTATGTAGGGAATGAGGGCTCGATTCAAGACACACCCCTAAGTTATGTAAGATGGTCCTTGTAAGCTTGTAAGAGTTCACCACCATATGGTCCATATATGAAAACCCGTTTTAATGATGTCACAAGAGCCAACTCTTCTGTGTAGGTCAGCCTATGCAGCCTGCTGCATTTTACAGGGACGCGGGAAGTGCAGCCCCCTCAGCACCCCCAATTTCAGGACTGTAACTGCTAAAAACAAAAAAAAAATTAACAAAAAGGATTTGAGCTTTTTAATAATTTAAGTGAAGCAAAGACCGGTGTGCTTGTTTTAGAGTGGACTTTGTATTTTTCTATTTTTATTTATATATTTTCTAAATCTGATTAAGTTGATGCTGCGTTTTCATCGCATTAGGCCGAATCGCTTCCCTTGACAGCAGGTGACCGCTTTGAGGGCGCGACGCTAAACCACACGGTTCAAAAATTGAAAGTATAGAAATAGAAGCCAGATCTGAACCCCAAAGCCACTTAATACCGTTTTTAAACTGTTAAAAAGTCGTCTGACGTTAATAGTAACTTTTTATCAATCACTACATCAGCCAGCTCGGTGTGTGTTCCCACCTCGTGACTGTGGCCGTGACAGTTACTGTGCCACATATCAACAACCTGATTGGTTGTGACTCAGATGTGCATCAGCAGTCCGGAGCATTCTGATGTAAAGTATAAAAAAAATTCACAGGAAAAAAAATGGCAAAAAATTGTATGACATCATCGTTCATGTCATGCATATGCTGCTTAAGATTTCAGCATCCCCAACTTGCAACACCTTCCTGCATCCCTGGCAGTGTAGCTCCGCCCAGGGGGTGTTTTGCTCACTGCATGTAGGGCTAATGGCCCCTGGGTTTTGTAGGTGCTGGTCTTCTGCCCTGCTGTTGAATTCTTACTTATTGGAGATGTTGGCTTGTAATTTCTACACTGTTCACCAGATTTACATGTAAATACCCTCAAATTGAAACTGACTGTGTCATAGTTCATTAGTTAAAGCTGCACTATGTAAGTTTTGGGGATTTGGAGACCTCTCTGGTGGAAATGTGTAATTACATGCAATGTCATTTTGTAATGTGGGTTGTGCTTCAGATCTCTTCCCTGAGCGGATTAATCTGACGGTAGCAAGCATGTTGAAAGTTTAGCTCCGCCCACTCATGCTGAAGTTATAAGGAGTGTTTCGGCTCTCTGTGGTGTCTCAGTAGAGAAAGCTAAGCGAGCTCTTTCATTGGTTAGGACTTCAGGAGGTGCCCTGAAGGCCTAACGTCTCAGATTAACTACCAGCATAATGAGGACTGCACAGTGGAATCAGCCAATCATGTTTTGAGTTTCAGTGGAGGGGACCAATACTGTGCGAATAAACATCACTCTAGACCTTGTGGATGTTCTAGATACGTCACTGACTGTGAATATGGCTGTAGTCTAACCAGGTTTTGGTTAGTTGTTAGGAATGGAAAACAGCCGAAGCTCTTTACTGAAAGACTCAACAGCTACAAGATCAAATGTTTATTATTGTTTGTTACAAGCTTTAAACGTCTGTGTTTAGAAATGTTAATCGTCGTTAGCTTAGCACTAACATACTACTGGAATCCCATAGGGATGCTATCAGAATTTGGCTCTAATAGTCGTAGTCCATCACTGAATAGTGGCATGGTTATTTTTATAGTGTATTTTATTATATTATAATAACAGTAATAACAAATGTTTTTTACCTTACAGGTGAAGCTCTTCTGAATGCCGCCAGATCCAACAACACCCAGGAGGTGCAAAGGTAAGCAGCTCACCTGAGGGAAGTTGGGAAATGACCTCCGCACCCTCTCAGCAGGAATAGAATCACTTCACACTGCAGGTTGACTTTATCACTTGTGCCCCACTAGCTGCATGCATAGAAGTGCATGTAGGCAAGGTGCGAAATACAGGGGGTCTTAGGGGGTCCTGGGTCCCCTAATTAACCTCTTGGATCCTCTGAATGTCTCAAAATTCTGGGGGGTCCCTGAAAATTAACTTCATATGATTCAAACCTGTCTGTTCGTTTACATTAGACGCTCAAATACAAATTCAGGGGAAACTCATTGTTTAGCTGCTTCTCCCATGAAGCAGTTAGCGCCTGGGCTAATAGCGCCTGAGTTTTGTGGGTTGAATTCTTACTTATTGAAGACATTAGTTCATAATTTCGACACCATTCACCAGATTTGGACAGAAATACTCTCTAATCAAAACTAACAGTGTCATAGTTCATTATTTAAAGCTGCACTATGTAAGTCTTGGGGAATTTGGAGACCTCTCTGGTGGAAATGTGTAATTGCACGCAACGCAAACATTTAGTGATGTAGGTTGTGCTTCAGATCTCTTCCCTGAGCGGATTAATCTGATTGCGAGCGCTTTAAGAGGATTCTTAGAGAACTAGGAGTGAACAGTTCATCAGTTTTACATCAGAATTCTAATATGAAAGAGTGGCATTTACAAATTACAAGAACTTCAGTTTTAATTATATGAATTATTTAATTTTTACTTAATTACGCAAAGCTAATGCTGGCAGTTAGTACACAGGCCCCATATTGTGTTTTATGATCTTGAATCCAGCTAATAAACAGTAATTGTGCATTAAAATGTGCAGGACTGTGTTCTCTGGACAGGATGTGTTCATTTATTTTCACTTACAAAATCAGCCAAAGCATGTCGTTTGATCAGGGGTGCCTAAAATTTTGCACCAAACTGTATATTTGTGTAGGAGGCCAGATTGTGAACAATGCTCTGACCACTAGAGGGCAGCAGTGGTTCGTGCCTCAGTGAGCACACAATCACATTAAGGAGATCTGACAGTGGAGAGAGAGAGAGAGGGAGAGCAAGGGAGAGCAAGGGAGAGCGTGAGATGGAGAGAGATAGAGAGAGAGAGAGAGAGTGAAAGACAGATAGAAGAAAAGAGACAGAGAGATGGAGAAAGAAGGAGAGAGCAAGAGAGAATGTAAGACAGAGAGAAGAAGAGAGAGAGCGAGAGATGGAGAAAGAAGGAGAGAGAATAAGAGAGCGAAAGACGGAGAGAGAGAGGAAAAGAGAGAGCGAGAGATGGAGAAAGGAGAGAGAGTGAAAGATGGAGAGAAAGAAAACAAGATATGAAGGAGAGGAAGAGAGAGAGACTGATAGAGAGCGAGAGATGGAGAGAGAAGGAGAGAGAGCAAGAGAGCGTGAACGACAGAAGGAGAGAGAGGAAGAGAGAGAGCGAGAAATGGAGAAAGAAGGAGAGAGAGAGCAAGAGAGAGCGAAAGATGGGGAGAGAGGGCAAGAGATGCAGGAGAGAGACACAAAGGGGAGAGCAAGCGAGAGATGGAGAGAGCAAGAGAGAGTGAAGGAGAGAGAAGATAGAGAGAGAGAGCAAAAGGACAGAGAAAGGGGAGAGCGAGCTAGAGAGAGAGATGGAGAGAGAGAAAAAAATGGAGAGAGAGGAAGAGAGAGAGAACAAGAGATGGGGAGACGGCGAGAGAGAGAGAGATGGAAAGACAGAGAGAGAAAGATGGAGAGAGAAGAAGAGAGAGAGTGAGAGACAGAGAAAAGGAAAGCAAGAGATGGAGAGAGCAAGAGATGGAAAAAGAAGGGTTAAGCGAGAGACAGAAAGGGGAGAGCAAGCGAGTGACGGAGAAAAGGAGAGAGAGAGTGAGAGGGGGAAAGAGACAGAGACAAAGGGGGTGAGCTAGAGAGAGAGAGATGGAGAGAGAATGTGAGAAACAGAGTAAGAAAGTGAGAGACAGAGAAAGAAGGAGAGAGAGAGAAAGAGAGAGTGAGACAGAGAGAAGGAGACAGAAAGAGAGGGAGAGAGACAGAAGGAGAGGGAGAGAGAGATACAGAAAGAGAGGAAGAGAGAGACAGAGAAAAAGAAGGAGACAGAAAGAGAGGGAGAGAGACAGAGAAGGAGAGGGAGAGAGAGACAGAGAAAGAGAAGGAGACAGAGAGAGAGGGAGAGTGACAGAGAAGGAGAGGGAGAGAGAGACAGAGAAAGAGAAGGAGACAGAAAGAGGGAGAGAGACAGAGAAGGAGAGGAAGAGAGAGACAGAGAAAAAGAAGGAGACAGAAAGAGAGGGAGAGAGACAGAGAAGGAGAGCGAGAGAGAGAGAGAAAAAGAAGGAAACAGAAAGAGAGGGAGAAAGACAGAGAAGGAGAGGGAGAGAGAGATAGAGAAAGAGAGGGGGAGAGAGAGAGAAAGAGAAGGAGACAGAAAGAGAGGGGGAGAGAGAGAGAAGGAGACAGAAAGAGAGGGAGAGAGAGACAGAGAAAGAGGGAGAGAGAGACAGAGGAAGAGAAGGAGACAGAAGGAGAGGGTGAGAGAGACAGAAAGAGAAGGAGAGAGAGACAGAGAAAAAGAAGGAGACAGAAAGAGAGGGAGAGAGACAGAGAAGGAGAGCGAGAGAGAGAGAGAAAAAGAAGGAAACAGAAAGAGAGGGAGAAAGACAGAGAAGGAGAGGGAGAGAGAGATAGAGAAAGAGAGGGGGAGAGAGAGAGAAAGAGAAGGAGACAGAAAGAGAGGGGGAGAGAGAGAGAAGGAGACAGAAAGAGAGGGAGAGAGAGACAGAGAAAGAGGGAGAGAGAGACAGAGGAAGAGAAGGAGACAGAAGTAGAGGGTGAGAGAGACAGAAAGAGAAGGAGAGAGAGACAGAGGAAGAGAAGGAGAGAGAGACAGAGGAAGAGAGGGAGAGAGAGACAGGAAGAGAAGGAGACAGAAAGAGAAGGAGAGAGAGACAGAGGAAGAGAAGGAGACAGAAAGAGGGAGAGAGAGACAGAAAGAGACGGAGAGAGAGACCGAGAAAGAGAGGGAGAGAGAGAGAGACAGAGAAAGAGGGAGAGAGAGAGAGAGACAGAGAAAGAGAAGGAGAGAGAGAGAGAGACAGAGAAAGAGAAGGAGAGAGAGACAGAAAGAGAGGGAGAGAGAGAGAGACAGAGAAAGAGAGGGAGAGAGAGAGAGACAGAAAGAGAGGGAGAGAGAGAGAGACAGAGAAAGAGAGGGAGAGAGAGACAGTGAAAAATGCACTGTTGCCATACGAGCACAATGTGGAGCTGTACCCACAGACCTGCAGTGAAGGATGAGCTGAAACACAAACATGACCAGCTTGGCCTGCGGAGGGACAGACTGACCCCACCTTCTCAGAAATAAGGCGCTCACCCTGAACCTCTCAGTGCGGTGTGCGGTATGTGAGTGTGTTTGTGAGGGGTGAGACGACCTTAACACACCATCTGTTGTACCACCCGGTTTCCAAGAAAGTTGGGCCGCTTTGCAAAATGTAAACATAAACAGAATCCAGTGATGTGCAGATCATTTAAAAACTATATTTCATTGAAAATACTACAAAGACAACATATCAAATGTTGAAACTGAGAAATTTCATTGTTTTATGAAAAATATGTGCCCATTTTGAATTTGATGCCAGCAACACGTTCCAGAAAAGTTGGGACGGGGGCAACAAAAGGCTGGGAAACTTGTGTAATGCTAAAAAAAAACACCTGGTGAAACATCTCACAACTAATTAGGTTAATTGGCAGCAGGTCAGTAACATGATTGAGCATAAAAAGAGGCGGAGTCTTTTAGAAGTAAAGATGAGGAGGAGTTCACCACTCTGTGAAAGACTGCACCATCAAACAGTGCAACAGTTTCATCATCTGTGGTGTGTAATATCATTAAAAGACCCAGAGAGTCCAGAGAAATCTCTGTATGTAAGGGACAAGGCCGAAAACCGACAGTGCCTGGCCATGATCTTTTGACCCTCAGGCGGCATTAAAAACAGACACGAATCTGTAGAGGAAATCACTGCATGAGCTCAGAAACACTTCCGAAAACCTGTGAACACAGTTTGTTGCAAGTGCAAGTTAAAACTCTACCATGCAAAGAAGAAAAGACATATAAACAGGATCCAGAAACGCCGCCGCCTTCTCTGGGCCTGAGCTCATTTAAGATGCACTGAGGTGAAGTGAAAGTGTCCTGTGGTCTGACGAATGAAA
Organism: Colossoma macropomum; assembly: GCF_904425465.1. Taxonomy (NCBI): domain Eukaryota; kingdom Metazoa; phylum Chordata; class Actinopteri; order Characiformes; family Serrasalmidae; genus Colossoma; species Colossoma macropomum. The sequence goes on from NW_023495515.1 coordinate 2,795,637, forward strand.
ACCTGAAATTCTTTTTGGACATCATGGACGCCACGTCCTCTGCTAAAGAGTAGAGGGACAGTCCGGCTTGTTATCAATGCACAATTCAAAGGCCAGTATTCATGATGGTGTAGGGGACATTAGTGCACATGGCATGAGTGACGTGCTCATCTGTGAAGGCACCATTAATGCTGATTGATGTATACAGGTTTTGGCAACATTTGCTGCCATCCAGACGACGTCTTTTTCAGGGAAGGCTTTGATTATTTCAGCAAGACAATGTCAAACCACATTCTGCACATATTACACCAGCATGGCTCTGTATTAAAAGAGTCTGGGCGCTAAACTGGCCTGCCTGCAGTCCAGACCCGTCACCCTCAGAAAACATTTGGCGCATTATGAAACAAAAAATACGTGAAAGGAGCCCCTGAACTGTTGAGCAGCTGAAATCCTATATCAATTTATAGCAGTTGGTCTCCAACTTGAAACATGTTGCTGAAATCAAAGTCAAAATGAGCAGATATTTTTCAACAAACAATAACATTTCTCAGTTTCAGCATCTGATCTGTTGTCTTTGTACTGTTTTCAATGAAATATAGGGTTTTGCACATCATTTGGATATTTACATTTTGCACAGCGTCCCAATTTTTTAGCAAACAGGGTTGTAGTTAGCAGTGGGCATATATATATATATATATATATATATATAAACTGTAAAAAAAAATATATATATATATGTGTGTGTGTATGTGTGTGTGTGTGTGTGTATATATATATATATATATATATATTCACACATATATATAGATATATGTAAACTGTAAAAAAATTATTATACTATATGATAAATATATATATATGTGTGTATTCAGATAAATCCGTTTTAGATGCTTAAATATGGGAGAAAGAGTAGAAACATTTATTGAAGATTATCTGCACATTGGAACGTGCAGTTGTGTGCAAATGTTTGAGCTCCCCTGATCAAATGAAATGCTATTGATGAATTTCTCTGTGAAAATTAGTGAATCATCCTCTGTAAAAAAACACACTTCTGCACATTTACTGGAATAAACAGAACATAAAATGTCCTGTGCAAAAGTTACGGCTCATGACATATTTTATATTTTTAAATGTTAAACTCAGGAAATACATAGAAACTGTGCACTGAAACTTGCAGAAAAATGCCGTATTTAAGTGTTGGGGAAAACAGTGCACTTAATTTGACCGGGGTGGTCAAACTTTTGCAGATGATTGTATGGACCAAATTCTAGATATGGACATTAAAGTGTTGGTATTGACAGATTTGATCTGCTGGCCAGTTTATCTGACCCTGTTCTTATATGATCTGTGTCCACACTCGTATCAGATGATGTCCACCCCACCCACACACACCTGTCCCCCACTTAAGACGTCTGGTGGATCGTCTGCGCGTTTGCTGGAGATAAACCGTTAAACAATACGTGCAGTGGAGTGAGTGAAACTCGAGAGAGAGAGAGAACGAGAGAGGTATAGAGAGAGGTATAGAAGTGAGGGAGCGACTGTTTCACTGTGTTGCTGTAGAGTTTTAGCCCAGAGGCCTCTGCGCAGATGGGTGTGTGTGTGTGTGTGTGTGTGTGCTGGGTGTGTGTGTGCTGGGTGTGTGTGTGTGTGTGTGTGTGTGTGTGTGTGTGTGTGTGTGTGTGTGTGCTGGGTGTGTGTGTGTGTGTGTGTGTGTGCTGGGTGTGGGTGTGTGTGTGTGTGTGTGTGTGCTGGGTGTGTGTGTGTGTGCTGGGTGTGTGTGTGTGTGTGTGTGTGTGTGTGTGTGCTGGGTGTGGGTGTGTGTGTGTGTGTGTGTGTGCTGGGTGTGGGTGTGTGTGTGTGTGTGTGTGTGCTGGGTGTGGGTGTGTGTGTGTGTCTGTGGGTGTGTGTGTGTGTCTGTGTGTGTGTGTGTGTGTGTCTGTGTGTGTGTGTGAGTGTGTGTGTGTGTGTGTGCTGGGTGTGTGTGTGTGTGTGTGTGTGTGTGCTGGGTGTGTGTGTGTGTGCTGACAGACACCAGATGTGTTAAGTATTGTAGTTTGAGGCTGCCTGGCGGCTCGGGGGGGTTAGAGGGGGCGCTGGGGGGGCACAGGAGGCCGTGTTGACTGTAAACACTCACACTGTTCCTGACAGACGGCAGCAGCACAGATCACTGTTCATCTTTACTCACCTTACATTTACTCACTGCTTACCTTTACACCTGATCTCTCTCGCTCTCTCTCTCTCTTTCCCCTTCTCTCCCTGTCTGTCTGTTTGTCTGTCTGTATCTCTCCTTTCTCTCTATCTGTCTCTCTCATCTCTCTCTGTCTGTCTCTCTCCTATTCCTCTCTCTGCCCCTCTCCTTTGTCTATTTGTCTTAACTTTCTCTCTCCTATCTCTTTTCTTCTCTCTCTCTTTTTCTTTCATTGTTGTTTTCTGTTTTTCTGTCTTCCTGCCCACTTTCTCTCACTTTCTCTATCTCCATTTCTTTCTTTCTTTCTCTCTATCTCTATTATTCTCTCTGTTTTTCTTTCATTTTTTTTCTTTTTCTTTGTTTTTCTGTCTCATTCAATTTCTTTCTTTCTCTCTCTCTCTCTCTCTCTCTCTCTCTCTCTCTCTCTCTCTCTCTCTCAGGTTGTTGGCAGCTGGAATGGATCCAAACTCTCGTCATCGTCTGGGCTGGACGGCTCTTATGGTCGCTTCCATGAACAGACACCACAAGTAAGTGTGTGTGTGTGTGTGTGTTTCTGGTTAAGTGAGTTTGTATTTTGTTGTGCTGGTGGTCCTCAGATCAGACCACTGGCTGTGTGTTTAAAAGCGTGTATAAGATTAAGACAGTAATGGGCCTTAATGAGCCTAATTAGCTTACAGAGCTCACTGCTGCTGTAGTTCATTCAGGCTGAACGTGAGTCAACATTTGTAATAAAACACACATTTTCACACATTTGTAGCTCAGACTTAAAAAAAAGAGAAAGAAAACAAAAGCAGGAAACAACATCTATATAAGAAGCATGTAATATTATAGTTTAATACTGTGGTATAATGATTTGTTATTGAAGTTATGAGCATTACATTTGTTTTGTAGTACATTGCCTTCATATTTTGGTATTTGGCATAAAACCATAATAAGGTTCTCTGTCCAATATCAAGAACATCTAATCCAAAATAATTTATTAACAGTAGTTGAACATTTGTAAATAACGCAGCCAGTGGGTCGGTCAGTCAGTCTTTTAGAGGTGGAGTTATGGCTTACGTCCAGTTTGGTCTAAATTAAATAATTCATGTCTTAATATTGAAATACATAACCCAAGGGACGTGACTGGTGTGTCGGGACTTCAATCCTAAGGGAAATGTCTAGGACTGTGCCTGCAAGTTAAATCGTCAATAAATCACTGGGGTTCTCGCAAGTTAGTAACGTTCTTGGTAAAAAGATTTCAAAGATTTTTCATTCAAAACTTGCATCATTCACTCTTAATATAATATAACATTACCATAAAACCAGCTTTGTTGCAGGTATATGTGGAAAACTATTCTATCATGATGCTGCTTCTATACAGCTTATATTTATATAAAGCTGTGATAAATAAAGAAATGAGCTGTTGATGATTCCATAATGGCTGAGAAAAATTAAAATTTGGAATGAAATGATAATAAAATTAATATCCAGAACGCCTTGTATTTGTAACGATTACAATTGAATCTCATAGCTGTAAGTATTAACAGCAGATTACTTACCATTTAATGACTTTTTGACATATATTAATGTTAAATAAAACATTTTCCGATGCTTTCTAACATTGTCTACCATTGTTTTGAATGCTAGTGTATTTACTTATTTGTATATTCTTACAATTGAATTCTAATTAATACATGTCATATTTCTGTATATGGACGTTTGGACAGTGATGCTTTTGGGTATCTGTACAAGTTTAAGCATCGTTTTGTTTTACTGAACATGTTGTTTACGAGCAACAGTGGTGGATGCGCTGGGTATAGAACGCTGATGCAGCATGGACAAAAAAAAAGCACTTCTAGTTATATGATAGTTTTGGGCTGTCTTGCATACTCAGTGTGTTTAAGATCTACCCATCGTCATTTTGCTGCCTAACTAGGCCCAATCTGGTAGTGCTTCCAGTTCTGTGATATTCTTGGGCATTGCCAGCAGAGCAGCACCGCCCAGGGCAGTGAGGGTTAAGTACCTTGCCCGAGTACACAGCCAGGTCCACCCAGTCGGTCCTGGGATCTGAATCCACAGCCTTCTGGTTCACCTTTTGTACCAGTCTCCAATAAAAAGCCTTCTTCTTCACTATTCTGAGAAATCATGGCTTTCTAGGAGTCACAACCCCCCCCCCCCTTTTTTACCAAATTCAATTAACCCTGCCTTTCCAAACACTCGCACACACAGCCAGAGGACCATGGGGTGGAGAGGGGGGGCGTCGGAATCCAATTTAGGAAGCGAATGGCAGCGGGGGCGCGCCTCCTCTTTTGATTGGAGGGGTGCGGGCTGTTGCCCCTCAGGAGTGAAACAGATGCCATTCTGACTGGGCAAACACAGCGGAGACCTCCAGACCTTCAAAGAGAAGACCCGAAACATCGACCCCCACCCCCATCACCCCAGCCTCTCAGCCTGCCGATCCCCCCATCCCGATACAGGCTGTGGACGCGCACAGACCAGATGAGGAATAAATGAGTAGCTAATTTTAATGTGGGGATGAGAGTCAGAAATGTTGACTTGGACTGCAACAATGGACACAGCACCCCCTATTTCCATTTATTTACTTATTTGCTCATTTATTTGTCTGTGGAAAAACATTTTAATGTGCAGTGTTTTGTCCATGGAGTAGGGCTTATGGCATACAAATTATTGTGTATAAATAAACAGGAACTTGAACAAAGGCAGGTGGCAGTGCTGGAGGGCTTGACACATGAGGAGGGTAGACAACACACACAACAAAACCCACCCTCCTAGGAACACAGTTCAATAAACAAACACCTTCACAAACTACAACAACAACATCAGCAACAACAAATGTCCTTTTTTTTTAGACCGGTACTGAGGCACATGCTGAAGGCTACGTTGCAAGGCCACACCCCCTTTAACTCGCCACGGCAGCACAGAGCCCGTGGCGGATGCCCCCTCAAGGATTGGCGGTCCCGGCCACCCACACAGCTCGAACAAAGTCTCTGAGGCGCACAGCCGTGCGTCACTCACGTCACTCGCCTTTCTGCAGCCGGAGCCTTGGCCTGTCCACTGCCCCGGCCAGCATAAGTACTGTGGGTTCCCCACTCCTCGGCAGTGGGTGTCCCCAGTCCTCTCTTGGGGCCATGTTCTTGCTGCAGTAGTGCCTCGTGGCCCGGCGCAATCTCCCTTTTCATGGGGCTGGTACAGGGCAAGCCGCAAGCAGTCCATCGCCCCAGCTGGACCTGATACAGTACCTCACCCAGCCCAGGTACTCCTTCACCACACGGGGGCCTTCCCACAGGTGCTTGGGACAGTGCCTTTTCCTGTGGCGCGTGTTGTACAACCACACCCATATCCCCAGTGAGAGCGCCTGTCCCTGACAGGGCGAGTTGTATGGTTTTATGCTGAGTTGTATGCTTTTAGCAGGCGCTGGCATCACTCTGGTGATTCCTAGAGAGGTCATACACAACGTGGAGGCAGTGGCAGAGCTCCTCGGCGTAATCCTATCCCAGTTGACTTTTGCACAGCAAAGGCACGCCAGCAGGACCAAGGGTAGGAGCCGGTCCCAGTTGTGCTGGTATTGTACGGTGATGATGGCGAGCTGAGTGGCGAGTGTCAGGTTGAAACACAGGAGCAAGGCTGTCGCTCTGTGGGTATAGCGGTATAGTCCAAGTCTTCCAGATGTCCAGCCAGTTGCAGACCTCAGCCATGACCGCTGACTTGAAGTTGCACTCCTGGTTGCTGTGGAGTTGCTCTGGCACCCTGAACTGGCAGAAGAGTGCCTCAACTAGCCACTCCACTTCATGGCTACACTCTGGTCCGGGACCATGAATGCCGAGTCACTTAGTGAAAGAGTCCATGGCCACAAGGACATAGTGGTTCCTGGTGTCGGTGGTGGAAAAGGGGCTCTAGATGTCCAAATTCAACCCTTTCCATCGGTGTGCCTGAAAGCAGAGACTGAAATAGGGTATGAAAGTGCTGCAGCCGTCCCTACTTTGCTGTGCACTGGTCACAGCAATGCACATACAGCTTCACATCTGTGCAGCAGCCCGGCAGGTAGAACCTCTGCTGCAACCATGTGGTTCATGGTCTTGCCCACACCAAAGTGCCCCACGCCAGCCATCCCAGTGCCCAGCACTGTCTTACTCAGGCTCAGCAGCACCAACAGCTGCCTCACATGCTTCCCAGCACTGGCTCCTAATACACATGGTACAGCATCTTGTGCATCTGAAGGGTGTCCCAGCTGGCATGAAGCACCTTAGCAGTGAGCCTGTGTGGCATCACATCTGCCCAACCAGGTTTCCGACCCTCCTGGAGCTCTGCATCCTGTTTCTGGGCGTGCTCACAGTGTCGCTGCTGCTGTCGTCACCCCCAGTTTCATGCAGCAGCAGCAGCAGCGCTCCTCTTAGCTGCCATCTCCCTCAGTTTCTGCTCCATGGCCTCTTTCTTAAGGAAATCAGTGGGGATGGAGCCAAATTGGTGCAGCGCCGCCTGTGTTGATGCTGTGCTGCCCTAAGTTAGTCCGTGTGCAGTCTTTCTCTGTAGCCACGAAGGTGTTACTATAACAGCTCAAGAGCTCTCATAGCCACTGTTTCTGCTCTTCTGTTAAGCCCAACCTGCTCCGCTGCCACAGTTCATGCACCACTTCCAATGTTGGGCAGACCTCCTCCTTACTCATCGCTGCTTCCCTCCACGTATTCTGCTTTATCTGTCGTCCACTGCGTTGTCGACTTCCGACTTACGCGCCTCATTGGGTTTTAAGCATTTTTTCAGGCTAGTAGTTCAGGATAGAGTAGTTTTTGAGCTTGTTTAATTTCAGCCATGATGGAAAGGTACATGCAGGGTGTTCTAAGGCAAATTAGTCAAGCATCACATGTAAAAACTCAGAAGACACATGTAGGTTCACTGGTCGTGTATGATAATAAATGAAGCGGCTACATTCGCATTATGGCTTTAGTAGGCACTGCAACGCCTGGTTCCATTCACCTCCACTGTAAAGAAATCTGAGCTAATAAGTTACCACTTCACACTAAACCACTCTGAATTAATTTGTTTACATCCCAATGATTGATCCATGTGGAAATCGATTGAATTCCCCTTTAAGTTGCTCACTCTCCACATGGGAGAGCAGGGTTCAAGCCCTGCTTATGTTTTTTTTCTGTCTTGTCAGTCAGAGTTATTGCTTCCTGTTTGCCTGTATGTACTGTGTTAAGTGTTTGCTCTGAAGAATGACCTCTCTTGTAAATATTTATGACCAAAATAATAGATTTCTATTCATCATTATGAGTAAAGAGTCCGTTTTTCCCTCTATCTCTAGTGACGGAGTTTAAATCCTATTGTTGTTACTCAGAGACAGTAGATTAATGATGTTTCTATCAGTGTCTCTATGAAATGTATCGCTATTCTTTCTAAATATGTCCAGAAAAAACTTATACACACACTGCTGCCGGGTGTTTCTGCTTTCTGTGTGTGTGTGTGTGTGTGTGTGTGTGTGTGTGTGTGAGACGCTCTCGCCGTCTGTTATGAGCAGTATAACTCACATTGCCGTGACGCTGATTCCGTCTTCCTGTCACTCAAATCCCCCTGTGACCAATCAGAGCTTCAAGGCGGGTAAAGGACCGCCCACTCTGAGAAATGCATCATTAGAATGGTCTCTGTTGTTTTTGTTTGTGTCTAGCTGTAGTTAAATGGTGTTTTTTGTGTAATATTCTCTTCTGTTTCTTGCTTTTCTTTCTCTTTACTTTTACATGTGTTATGGTGCATGTGTTCCTGACACGAGCCAACAATGCACGCCTACAAACAGACAATCATATTAACAAATTAGTGTCTATTAATACCATTGGAGCATGGAAACTATTAATACACTGTATGGTCAAACGTGTGTGGACACCCCTCCTAATTATTAAGGTGTTTTAGTCATACCTGTTGCTAACAGGTGTATAAAATCAAGCACATAGCCATGCAATCTCTATAGACGAATATTGGCAGTAGAATGAGTCATACTGAAGAGCTCAGTGACTTTAAATGTGGCACTGTCAGAGGATGCCACCCTTGCCACAAGTCAGTTTGTGCAACTTCTGCCCTTCTAGATCTGCCCCAGACAACTGTAAGTGCTGAAGTGCACAGTGCCTATCCTCTGTTGAATCACTCGCTACAGAGTTCTGAGTTTGCTACAAACTGCCTCTAGAAGCAACATCAGCACAACAACTGTGCTTCAAAAGCCTTATGAGGTTTCCATGGCCGAGCGATCACGATGCGCAATGCCAAGTGTCGGCTGGAGTGGTGTAAAGCACACCACCAATGACTTCTGAAGTGATAAATCATGCTTCGCTATCAGGTAGTCTGATGGATGAGTCTGGGTTTGGAGAATGCCAGGAGAACGTTACCTGCTAAAATTTATAGTGCCAGCAGTAAAGTTTGGTGGAGGAGGGATAATGATCAGGTGCTGAGGCTCCATATTAATGCCCATGGTTTTGGAATGGGATGTCCAGCAGCTCACAAAGGTGTGATGGTCACATGTCCACATACTTTTGGCCATGTGTTGTAGTTGTTATAGCCAAGTCAACAAATGATAATAGAGTACAGGTACAGTATAGTAGTATAGTACAGTACAGTACATACAGGCAGGTTAGGTGAGTGCTTATTTTGTTTCATCATTACTGAATATAACTAAATGGAACAATAATATACATTTTTCTTTGTTGTTTTCCTTTCCCTGAGGTCCACTTTGTGAAATGTATTGTTTTAAGTACCTAAAACAGTCATAATTAATTTTTATAAACCTCTTAGTTAACCCCTAGAATTAAACATGCTATTTTTGTCACTGTGCCTTTTGTTACTGTGCATATATACTGTGATATATGTAAATGAGCTCTGTTCTGATTGGCTGTCCTGTATTGCGCTTCATTCAAAAAGCAATCCAGGCTGAAATACTCCTTATAACTCTAGTGTGAGTGGGTGGGGCTTAACTGCTTTGGGCTAAAATAAGTGCATATATATTCATGGCAAGGTTTTTGCAACATCACCAAAACAGTGAACTCAGAACCAGTAAGCAGTGACATGATTCAGTGCTGAAATTGCAAAAAAGCTCAGGATTATATTGATTTTCATGCACGTTCTGATGACATTAAGCACCATAGTTTTTGACATGTTGGCTCAGTTTGGAGCAGTAATGAGTGTTAAATTGTCCAGTGCTGAGGAACGGTGAGTGGTAAAAGGAGATTACGGCGATGTTATCTTGATGGTGACACTACGATGTGTTTGTCTCTCAGCTGGGAAGTGGTGGAAAGTGTGCGTGTGTTTGTACTGGAGTGATAAGAGGGTGTCTGCAGTGGAGATTTTGACTTCTCTGGTGTTGGGATATTGGCTCTTGGCACTGCAGTCCCTAGGGACATTATAAGCTAAGCTAAAAGTCTTTCTGTTCATGTTGTGGGAATTTCACTCACAAGCTTTGCCACATTCTTGTGTTCTTGTGTCTTATGTTTAAGATCTACCTACAGATTTTCAGTGATGGTCAAGCCGGGGGACAGTGAAGGCAACTCTAACAGCTTCAGCTTGCATTTTTTGAAGTAGTTCATGGTATGTTTTGAATCATTGTGCTGTTGTAGAAGCCAGGCTCTTTTAAGCTTCAGTTTCTCAAATATGTAGGAATTTACTGATATTTCGTGAAATCCCTTCTTCCATCTACCCATGTAATGTTTGGCAGCCACACAAGCCCAAAGCCTAATAGATCCACCCCCGTGCTTAACAGTTGGCAAGGTGTTCTTTTCATCAAATACTGCATTTTTCCTCCGAGCATACCTTTGGGTGATCATGGCCAGAGTGCTTTTACTTCGTCAATCCACAGCACTTGTTTCTAAAATGCCTCTGGATCATGTAGATGTTCTGCATGCTTCAGAAGCTGGCTTTTGTAAAGAGGTGGCAGATGAGGTTTCCTTCTGATGCTTGTTTAAGCAACATCTGAGTAGAACTGTGCACCACCACTTCTGTGTCAGGTGAACCTTCTGCAGGCCCTTTGCTGTCATATGGGGGTTTTGCTTTGCCTTTTTGGCCAACATATGAGCAATTCTTCTACATTAGGAGATGCAGGCTGGGGCTTTTTGTGCATACACAATTCTTATGGCATATGAAATTCTTACTTGAAGTATTTTAGTAACAAAATGTAGTGTAACTTTATGTACCTTTAAAAAAAAAAACTTGATTTGAAACCTACCTCCCTGCTTCATTTGTATGTTTGTTTTATATATTGTTGGGCCTCAGCTCACCACAGACATTGGTCTTTAGTCCTCCAAGACAAAAAATACAGTTACAGTGTTAGTGTTTCAATCAAATACGCATCAGACTTTTAACAATGTTTCAAAATTGCTACATAATTCAGTCTTTATGTTGAAGCAAAGTTTTCAGAGTGGTTTGATGTAACTTCATGAATTCCTCACAATGCCGGTGAAAGGGACCAGACGTCTGAAGACTTTAGAGCCTCTGAAAGATAACTTAAACACAAAATAGTTCTGACTCCACTGCCTGATGTCTGAGACATAGTTTTACAATAGTTTTGAGATAAAATTTTGGCATAAAACTTATTTTTAAAAATCCATTAATGGTGGAAGCATACATGCAGGGTGTTTTTCAGATTCACCACTATTTTACCATAAATATATAAAAACTCAGAAGACATTTTATACATTCTAAAAACTCAGAGGCACATATAGTTTTAGTGGTAGTTTGTGTTGCACATATCATGACACCTGGTTCCCATAACAGAAGATCCTAATTTTTTCTACTGTGAATCATTTTACATCAAACCACTCTAAATGATTGTTCACATTGTCAAATGTCAACAATTGTATAGAAATTTGGAAAAATTGCTGGAATTCCCCTTTAAAATAACCTTTATATAGCACCTTCAGAATCTGTGTTGGTCTGGACCACAGCTCAAGTCTGACCACCAACTTCAAAACTCAACAATGTGACTGTTGCATTCGCTGTGGTGTTGAAAGAGAGAATTACTGGGATTCGGTCGGAGAGGGATGTCTGTTTGTTGAGCTTTGATGTGTTTGTGCGTGTGCGCTCTTCACCCAAACTCCCCTTCAGCCCCGAGGGGTTGTCCATTCACGTGGACAATAACCAGCGATGGACTGGAACCCTTGTTGACCGTTCCGGCTGGCTGCTGCGCGGCCTCGCCCAGGCAGAAAGAAAGAGAGAAAACACACGAGTGCTAAAGCTTTTCTCCTTCCTGAAAGACAGCAAAGGAGGTGGAGTGGGGCTTCTGGAGAGAAGGATTATCCATCCTTTAGCAGAGAGAGGAGGGCAAGCCAGTGGGAATGGAGGGGGATTATGTTGGAATGGGTGGGAATGGGGCATGTATTGCTAATGAGGGGAGTGGGAAGAGCCCGGAATGATGAACTGAAGGCCGGAATGTTAGAGACAAGAAACAGGATGTTTTCAGATCTGAAGCAAGAGTGAAGATTTTCTCCTCTCTCAAAGATGAAACCTTCAGGTGCTGTTTATCTGATGGGGCCAGTTTTGGTGTCTAGCAGGTCTTCCAGGTGGTTGTTAGGAATCCCATTTTCTCTGTAGCTTTTAATAATTGTTTGAACTATAGTTTTGCTAACTCCTGTTTTCCTTTGACTTTTCCTTATGCGAGTGGATTATCTTATGTCTATATAATTATCTCCTCAGAATTATCCTGAAATATCCAAAAAATGAAAAACTTGCTCTTAATATCTGTTTTGATTGGAAATTTTAAATGTTTGAACTCTAACAGGTCCAAGACTCACTTTTCTTTCCTCCAACCCACCTCATTTCTGCTGTCACAGAACTCTTCAGCACACACAGATGAACACACGTTGACCCATGTGGCTCACACCACCTGTCTAGTGTATAGACACTCAGCACTGGACAGCTGGACGTCTCTGTCCAGGTGTGTTTGTGTGTGATTGTCTCTCAATCTGACAACGGAAGAAAGTACAACCTGGCTTCCCCCATCGTGTGTTTTGTAAACAACAGACGGATCGTAGAGAGAGGAAGCAGGTGTTCATGGGTATGGGTAAAGACTTCATAGCAGCATTTGAAAAATTGCATTGTACCTGTAAATTGGTATGTTCACGGCATTACGGGGTTTGGAATAAAAGAGTTTTTCAGTTTTTAACATAATGTGAAAATTGTGTGTAAATTTCCTTATGAATGGACCAAAAGAAACGGTGCAAAATGACTTGAAAAAAAATTCTGGTTCCATTGACTTACATTAAAAGTAAAGTATGTTTTTACTTCTCCTGTAAAGTTTCCATTTTGGAGATGCGAGGTTTTGTTCCGACAGCAGCCACGTGCCATTAGGTCATTAAATGCCAAATCGCCTGCGGCCTGTCCAGTTAGATTGCAGATTTTCACGAAAAATTGAAGTGAAAACTCCAGGTGTATTCATTAAATAATGTAAATTGTCAAAGCTGTGCTCCGAATAGACTTTTAGTTGCATAAACTAGTTAATTAGTTTAGTTAGTTCACTGTCAATGGCCGGGGCTAAACTGCTGTAGGCTAAATAGGTAGAAACATGTAAATGTGTTGGTTTTTGTGGCACTGCAAGAACAAAATATGCTGATTTTTTTCAGTTTACATACCATATATGGGCGGTATGGACTGGGGAGTGAATGGTACATTTTGAAACTTCAATATTGTTTACATATTACTTAACAAAAGTACACTTTAACTCAGATAGCTTGCTCAGATTTAAGCTTTTATCCCCTAAACCTGCCTACGTGCAGTGTCAGTAAGCTAACGCTAGCCTCTGGTGCTTACGAGGAAAGCACCATAAGCTAACAGCCCCCACACGAAACAGACTTACCCACACATTTCTGAGTTATTTTCCTCTAAACTTGTCAGTGAAGCTTCAGTGAGCCAGAATGAACCTGATTCGGTTTGTGTAAAGCTGTTTAAGCATTCTCGCTAAGCTAACACTAGCTTCTAGTGCTAACAAGGACTTTGAAATAGAAGTAGCTTAAGCTAACAGATCCAGACTGCATCAGTGAAGTCTTAGTGAGCCAGAGTGAACCTGTGTGGTTGTGTATCAGTTTTAACCTTCTCGCTAGGCTAACTTAACTCTGGTGCTAACGAAGATTATGAATAGTAGCTTAAGCTAACAGCTTCACACAACATCGTTGTTTTACCTGTTCAGAATTGAGTCTTTATCCTTTTAAGTTGTGTTAATGAAGCATCAGTGAGCCTGAATTCACATGTCTGGTTGTGTATAAAGCTCTTCTCACTAAGCTAACACTAGCTTCTGATGCTAATGAGGACACTGAGGCAAGAGTAGCTGAAGCTAACAGCTCCATGCACAGATAACTGCATCAGTGAAGTTTGGTTGAGCCAGAATGAATCTGTGTGATTGTGCATGGCTGTTTTAACCGTCTAGCTCGGCTAACTTTAGCTTCTGGTGCTAATGAGGATAGTGAAGCAAGTAGCTTCACACAAAAACAACAAAAACATATTTTTTCCTGCTCAAAATTGAGTGTTTATCCTCTATACTGGTGTCAGAGAAGCTTTAGTGAGCCAGAATGATCCTGTGTGGTTGGGTGTAAAGCTTAGGTCTTCTCACTACGCTGATGTTAGCTTCTGGTACTAATGAGGACATTGAGGCAAAAGTAGCTGAAGCTACAAGTTCAACACACAAATACATAGTTTTACAGTCAGATTTGAGTCTTTGTTCTGTAAACGTGGTTCAGTGAAGCTTAGTGAGCCAGTGTGGTGGTGAGAAGCTGTAGCGTGGTGAGCTCTACACCACAGTTTCGCAGTTGATTAGACAGATGTGGAATATAAATTGTACACCGTTATCAATACCAATATCAGTTATCTGTTTTAGCTAACAGCTTACAAGCTACTTTAGCTTTAGCTGTAGGTAAGTTTCCTGTCAGTACATTATCTTCTCATTAGCACATTTTAGTGTATTACATGTCATTCGTGATGTACAGAAGTAAGCAGCTACATAGCGTCCTGCGAAATGTTTTCCAAAAACTCTGCATATTAACAGGACGTTTGATACAAATATCAGTCTATATAATGGTAATAAACCATCCAAGAGGAGTTAACCATTTCAAACCAGCACATTTTTGAGTGCAGGGGCTTTAAGAAGTTTGTTGAGCCTCGCTCTGCTTCTCCTTCAATTTAGCTAACCCGTAAATCTGCTCCCTGATGCTCATGTGCTTTCTTGCCCTTCTCTTGGTGTGTTTGATTTTCAGCTTCAGTCAAGGGTCAGGCAGTTCTCTGACCCCACTCTCACACATACAGTGACAAAAGGGGGCTCCTCAAAACGTAACCTCCTCATATATTCCCATCTCCTCTGCTTTTCATTCTGATTATTTGCAAATTTGTCTAGCACCCCAGCGGAACCCTGATTTAGCCTTTGCCACAGTTTCCACTCTAAAATGCGTCTGGGGTGAGTTTCCCAGAAGCGTCGCAGCCCAAAGGTCAATGTGAGGCCAAGAAGTGCTTTGAATTTAGGCAAGAATGGTAGTGGACGCTACGGCCAGAAATGTATTTTACGATATAAGACTGCTTTGCTTTGAATTAATTATTTTTGAACTTTACATACATAACATTATGACCACCTTGTTTCTACGCTCATTGTCCACTTTATCAGCTCCACTTACTATATAGGTGCACTTTGTAGTTCTACAGTTACAGACTGTAGTCCATCTGTTTCTCTGATACTTTGTTAGCCCCCTTTTACCCTGTTCTTCAGTGGTCAGGACCCCCACAGGACCACCACAGAGCAGGTACTAATTGGGTGGTGGATCATTCTCAGCACTGCAGTAACACTGACGTGGTGGTGGTGTGTTAGTGTGTGTTGTGCTGGTCTGAGTGGATCAGACACAGCAGTGCTGCTGGAGTTTTTAAACACCTCAGTGTCACTGCTGGACTGAGAATAGTCCACCAACCAAAAATATCCAGCCAACAACGTCCTGTGGGCAGCATCCTGTGACCACTGATGAAGGACCAGAGGATGACCAGCACAAACTGTGCAGCAGCAGATGAGCTATCGTCTCTGACTTTACATCTACAAGGTGGACTGATGAGGTAGGAGTGTCTAAGTGAGTGGACACAGTGATAAAACAAATGTTAAAAACGTATGACATGCCCTTAAAACATTTTTGAAAACTGGGCTGTCTATCCTCAAAATGTTGGCGCTAAACATGATTATGGCCCTACACATACACATACACACGGTCATTTGAAGCAGCCTGTCCTCTGTTGCTTCCTGACCGACGGAAGCCTCATCGCCGGTCAGAGCCAAACCTCGTTATGACAGAAACATAACAGTTTGAAGCAAGGCCAAGAGACCGGTTCCGGCCAGTGAGAGGTCACAGAGTGGTCAGAAGAGGTCTGATGCAGCTGTTGACTCCTAGAAGTTAGAGTTACCTCAAGTGACAATGAAAGTGTAGTGCAGTTTTATGCACTATTTCAAATCCATTGCTCTCTGAAACGGGTTCTAGACCTAATATGCTAAGCCTAGTTTTAGTGTGAGGAACACACTCCAAAGCTCTAGGTAATTATTAAGGGTTACATATTGTCGAGTTCCAAGACGGTCTAACTAACTAACTAACTAACTAACTAACAAACTAACTAGCTGAACTGAAACACACACACAGCCGCTTATCCTTCTGGGTGGGGGGTGCTGGAGCCTATCCCAGCAGTCATTAGGCAGGAAACACCCTGGACAGGTCGCCAGTCCATCACAGGGCTGAACTAAAACAGGTTCTAGATATGACTGAGTAAATTTGAGGTACAAACTACAGTACTGTGTAATTTTTATGGGTAAGAAGGAACCAGGTGTGTAGGATGTAAAACGATTGTGTATGAATAAAGTATAAAGAGTCTTACAAAGTACATTTTTGTCTATTACATATACATTAAACCACAAACTCCACAGTACTGTGTAATCATATTTCTTCATCAGCCAGTATAGCTTTCCTATTAAATGTTGGCATTTCTTAGTAATTTATTTAAACAGTCTTGTAACTTGCTGCCTAATATGTTAGCCTAACTAATTATCTAGTACTTTGGAGTTTGTGCTTCACACTTATCCGGTTAATACCTAGAACTTAGGGCACAGTTAACTGCCACATGAGGGCAAACATGTTATAATGCGTGCAGAATGTTTCTTGGTGTTTTGTTGGCATAAGAATGGACGTCCCTGAAAAAGACGGCGTCTAAAAGGCAGCGTATCGCTGTTGTTGGGACAAATTTGAAAATGCCTATTGTCCTTTACAATGTTTGTAAATTTGACGATGAATGGACCAAAAGAAATGGTCCAAAATTACTTGGACAAAAGTCTGGTTCCATTGACATACATTAAAGGTAAAGTATGTTTTTTCTTTCTCCTGTAAAGTTACCATTTTGGAGATACAAGGTTTTGTTCCGACAGCAGCGATATGTTGTTCATGAATGTATATCTTTAAGTGTTAATGGTGATTTCAGAGATGTGCAAGTCACCCACTAACCCCCCCAGTACAGTGGCAGATACTGGATTTTGAACCTTACGCTGGTAACAATCTAAATGGTCCTTTACTCCGTTGGCTGCGAGAACACAGTGTCCATTATTTCCATAAACAGTCTGAGGTTGACTCTGCAGACCACAGCGCACGTTTTCTTCAGTCCATGTTTATTAAATACGCAGTTAATGTTTGGCATTTAGTTTAGTCTTAGAACTTGCTGCCTAACATGTTAGCCTAAATAATTATCTAGTACTTTGGAGTTTGTACTCCACATTTTATTCCCCAAAATGTTATATTCAGTAAATAAACAGTAAGTATGCATAAAAAATGTTCATATTCAGGATGTGTTCACTTATTTTCACTTAGAAAATCAACAAAAGCATTTAATTTGACCAGAGGATGCGACTGTATGTGCATGAATGTATGCATGTGAGTCTCTCGGTCAAGTGGACAGTGACAATGACATTGACCGGGTAAATACAGCGCGTGGGAAGTCCTGTACCTGAGGCGTGTGGATGTGCGTCCGGCACTCAGAGCCGTTTCTAAGGGAAACATATTTGTTTTGACGCTGCACTGACTCTTCCGCTCTGGGTGGGGAAGCATTTTCCGGAAGCGTTCAGTATGTGGTGTACTCCACAAGAGCAACCGAGCATGGGAAGTGTGTACCAAGGTGGACAGGCGAGACGGATGTCTCCACGGCAACGGAGAGGGAGCCTCCCTTCCGTGGGCCTGATGGCAACTATTTCAATGATAATGTTCTTCCACCGGCAAAAGCAACAGAAGTAAAAAGACTAATTCATCATTGAGGTTATACCAGTCAGAGGTTTCGAACACATCTGATTCAATTTGTGTGTTTTCACTATATTAATGACATTAAAGATGTTCTGGAAACTTCATTATAGACGTTCATTTTATTACCAATTCATTCTGAGTGATATATAGTTATTTCTTTCTTGTTATTTATTTTATTATAACTTCATTCTGGATATTCATTTTATTACAACTTCATTGTTTTTATTCCAGATGTTTATTTTATTAGAGCTTCATTTTCATTATTCATTTATTATAACTTCATTTTGCATGTTGATTTTATTATAATTTCATTCTCAACATTTATTTCATTATAAGTGCATTCTAGATATTTTATTTCCTTTATTTTAATATATTTTATAATATTATTTTGGATATTAGTTTTATTGTAACTTAATTCTTAATATTGGTTTTCATTTTCATTCATTTTTATCAGTTTTCATTTTGAGTGTTAATTTTATGATAGATGTTTTTAAGTGATTTTATAGTTTCATTCTTGTTATATATTTTATTATTGCTTTATTCTGGATGTTAACTGTGTTGTGTGTATAATAACTTTATTCTGGATGGTATTTTACTATAATTTCATCTTTTTGTTTTATTATGACTTTATTCTGGATATAAATTTTATTGTAACTTCATTGTAGATACAAATTTAAATAAAACTTTCTTGTGCATATTCTTTTTCTTAGTTTCTTAGTCTTAATTCTAGAAATTCATTTATTTCTTCATTAATTTATAATTCAGTCAGTATGTGCATTTTATTATTGTTATTACTATGTTTTTGTGTTTCATTCAATATTTTCTTTCATCTTTTAAAACCACCACTAATACAACATCATTGGACGACTCACTGCTAATTCTGTTACATCAGCTAGCAGGCATTGGCTAGTGTTGTGTTGTACATGTAAAAATATTTTAAATCTTTAAATAATAAAAGTATGTTAACAGCATCCAAACCTAACATTTGGCATAAGGTAACACCAGTAATAGAGTTACCTTTAAAAAAACATAACACTTTACAGAAGAGCAGCATTCATAAAGCTATATAAATGACATAAACCTGCGTTAACACTTTAAAGACTCAGTCCAACAAGCGTCAGATGTAATAAATGCTGCGTTAGTCAGGATCATCCCAGAAGGTGTTGTCGCAACTGATACTAGGAACTGACGTTGGAATAAACTGACTAAAATAGTTTTGGTCTGAGTGACCCTATATGTTTATTGTGTTTATTTTAATAAAATAAATGAGCCTTTCATTTTGTCACTACCAAAACAATCATAACACTAGTGAAACTTTACCAAATGTTTCAGTATATCATTATATCTTTCATTAAAGCACAAAAAATTACTTAATTGCCAAAACATGTGTTTCAGTGACAGTTATTCATTTTCCACACTGATTTTCAGACTTTGAGGCACATTTATTTCAAAACACTGGGATCTAACTGCTCACCATGTGGCCATGAGGGACAGGGATGCAGACTCACTTACTGCTCTAAAAGGCCCCATCTATGTACTTAAAACTTGTTGTGTTTTGGTAGTGATGTGAAAATATGGGGCAGGAGGTTCTTAATGTAACAAATTTATGGTCAGTCTAAAATTTTTTAGTTTAAAAGAAGTCAAAAAGATCTTTTTTCAAAATAAAATTGAAAAAAATCCAAAACAAATGAAGATTTGTTGAAAAAGCGTTAGGGTTCGACACCTCCCAATAGAAAGTACCCCAAACATGATGATTTTGTATATATTTAGCATACTACTCTCCATAATGCCTCAGGTTCAAATAAATCTGGTGTAAATACTTCATTGTTTTTAAATAGTGTTTTGTGTTGTTTTTTTACTGTTTGAGATAACTTTGTAGAACGGTCCATATAGGTTTATGTTATGCTTATGACTGATCTACAGTAAGGTGTTCATGTGAAGAGGCTTTCTGGGAAGCCCAGCCTCGGTACTTTCTGACTTTCTGCTGTTTATGTTGAATTTAGGACATTTGACAATTTTAGACAATGGACAGGTGAAACTCGTATGAGTCAGCAAAGCGCTGTTTAAATGAAACAGTTGCCATTTGATTGACATTTGACTAGTTGACCCACCGATACTGACTTTTTTCTTTTATTTTGTTTTAAAATTTCTTCTATTTTTCACAGCTTATTACTATTTCATCTGTGTCTTTCACACAAATTAAGCTTGTCAGCACTTTATTAAGTTAGTCCTGCCGATGGTAAAGACTAAACATGTAGAAGCAGCGTTTAACTACCGTTACACTATTTAATGACTTTCTCATGTTTTTACTTTTTAAACGAAATGAGTATTTTCTCATTTGTGAAGCACGATGACAGCATGACAGCAGTATGAAAGGTGCTGTATAAGTAACCTTGCCTGGCCCTTTTAATTGAAACATGAAATCATTTTATACATTTATCTGCCACAGCATTTTCATATTATTGAAAACAGTGATTCCAAACTTTTTGAGCATCCTTAATTTCACAGCAGTTGGATTTGATTAAGATGGTGTGTGTGTGTGTGTGTGTGTGTTTGTATTTTACAGTGTCGTAAAGGTCCTGTTGGAGTCTGGTGCTGATCCAAACCTTGGAGATGAGTTCAGCAGTGTTTATGGAACTGCACGAGACAAAGGCATACACTCTCTGGAGGGTAAGAGGCTGTTTTACTTTTTATGCATTTTTTTTTGTTTTCAGGGAAACACAAATGTCCCGACTATGTAAGAAAACCAGAGGAAAAAATCTACGATGTGAAGACCAACAAAACACCAAACACGTCATAAAGTGTTTTATGGAAATGAAAATCTCCATATTTCATTTTATAAAGCAAAAAGAGGAGAACTTTGGTTACTCAGGTTAAGGCTTATGAAACACACTATGATGTGTAGCAATATGTACATATGGACCATATTGCATATTGGTACTCATGTATATGTGAGTGTGTGTGTGTGTGTGTGTGTGTGTGTGTGTGTGTCTGCGTGTGTGTATTAGCGGTTGCACGACTTCAGGTTATTTAAAGTCGACAGGTTTGTGATGAGCTTCGAGTCGACATCCACTAATCGCTGCCGATGACGTCATGAATAAGAACACAGGCGATAGGAATGTTTTTCAGTGAGCAGCTTTAAAAATCCAACTTGAAAAATCAGTAACAAAGCAACACTCAGGTCAGTAGAGCGTGACGTGCCCTTTCCAGCCAGCCCCGGATCACATCGCTAGCCTTCAGGAAAACAGAGATCCTGAAATCACCAGGCTTCTCACCTGTTGTTTTCTCTGAGGCGTTTATGTCGTCAGTGTCATAATCACATTATCAGTGACTAGTCGGCATTAAGCTTGCATCATCGGCGAGAAGTAAAGTTAGGTAGCCGACTAGTCTGTGCGACCCCTGGTGTGTGTGTGTGTGTGTGTGTGTGTGTATATATATATATATATATATATGTATATATATGTATATATGTATATATATATATATATATATATATATATGTATATATATATGTACTCACACACACACACACACACACATATATAGATATGGGACATTTTGTCATTACGTATAGGTACTTATGTGTGTGCTATATATGGGACATTAGGGCTGAAAGATTAATCATTTTTATATGCAATTTTCAATTCGCAAGACCTGCAATTTTTATTATATAATACACTGTCAACAATGTTGTCTTAATAAGTTTGAATGGAAAAGAATAAAACTAATAACACAGAGGTTGAGTCCTGCCTGTAGATAACCTGCACCAATCAGAAGCTATGAAACACCCATGTTTGGATATGTGACATCACAACCATCACAACTAACCGACACACTCAGCGTTCAAGCTTCATACCCGAAAAGTGGATATTCTGCTCTTCTTGGCCAAAAACAGGCCTGGAAATTAATTCATAGAAAATTTCTTCATTTAAGTCACAATACTGGTCAGAAAAATCGCAATTAGATATTTTCCCCAAATCGTTCAGCCCTGTGGGGCATATTACATTTAGGAACTTACCTATATAGTTCATATGGGAACCATATATGACCCCATGTTCTGATGTATAAAAACAGACCTCTGTGTGTGTGTGTGTTTGTGTGTGTGTGTGTGTGTGTGTTTGTGTGTGTGTGTTTGTGTGTGTGTGTTTGAGGACAGGCATCTTCCCCAGTGTGTTTGTGTAGTGCTTTCAGTTGGAATGCATTACTAACTCTCAGATTCTTTCTGGCCATCATCATCATCATCATCATCATCACAGCGTCTGAATAATCCCTCCATAAAGCCGAGCAGCTCCCGTTTTTAAAATATGACCAATCCTCTCGCGCTCTCTCTTCTGGAGGAATATGGCGAGAAGAAGTGTGTGGGTGTTATTACAAATATCAATTTACTCACGGACAGTATTATTACAGAACATCCAAACATGCGCAACTTATTTGCATATGTGTAATCGTTCCATTTTCCACCATGTTATTTTTTATTATTTTTCATAAAAAACTCAGGCACCCAAACACACACACACACACACTCACACTCAGCAGTAGGAGACATATTTATATATGATATGTATATTACACACATTTGTATTGTTGGCAGTTTTTTGGGCCGTCTGGGAGGAGGCCTCCCCAGATGCACCATGATGGATGGGCGAGTGCGCGTGTGTGTATACATGTTTCTTTCTTTCTGTGTGTGTGTGTTTCTGTGAAGTGACTCCTATGGTTGGACGTGTGTGTGTGTGTGTGTGTGTGTGTGTGTGTGTGTGTGTGTGTGTGTGTGTGTGATGGATGGTATGCTCCTCTCTCTCTGACGCTTTATTGAGTTAGCTGTGATTATCCGGCTCTCAGACATTAGTTACCAATGACGACCAGCCTGACAGCAGAGAGAGAGAGAGAGAGAGAGAGAGAGAGAGAGAGAGAGAGAAGGGGGAGACAAACAGAGAAAGGAAAAAGGAAGACATAGGGAGGTGGACATAAACGAAAAGAAAGAGAAGAGAAAGACTAAAATCTGACCAAACTTTGACCAAACGCGGACTAAAAATCTAACCTTGTAGTTGTTGCATTTTTAAAGTGCATGTGACAAAAAGTAAACAACACTGAGTAAAATCTAATCAAACAGACTTAAATCTGATCAAACACTGAGTAAACTCTGATCAAATACTGACTAAAATCTGATCAAACACTGAATAAAATCTGATCAAACATTGAGTATACTATGATCAAACAATGGCCAAAATCTGATCAAACAATGGCTAAAATCTGATTAAACAATGGCTAAACTCTGATCAAACAATGGCTAAAATCTAATCAAATACTGAGTAAAATCTGTTTAAACATGAAAGTCTAATCAATCAATGGCTAAAATCTTAGCAAAAAATGGTTTAAATGTGATTAAACACAGACTAAAATCTGATCAAACACTGATTAAAATACAATAACAATAGCTAAAATCTTATGAATTACTAAAATCTGACACTGACTAAAATCTAAGCAAACAATGGCTAAAATCTGATCAATCACTGACTGAAGTCTGTGTGAACAATGACTAATCACTGACCAAAATTGATCAAATACTGACTGTAATCTGACCAAAAAGTGAACACAATTTGACCAAACACTTCCGATCAATTACTAAAATCTGATCAAAGACTGACTGAGTTATAGAGAATGAGAGAGAGAGAGAGTGGAGGGGCAGTGAGAGAAAGAAAGACACAGGGAGGAAGAAATATGATAGAAGAGGCGTTTGAGTTTATTTCACCTCTGTATGTGAGATCAAAACTAAAACACATGGAGAGAGAGAGAGAGAGAGAGAGAGAGAGACAAAGAGAGTGAGAGAGAGAGAGAGACAGACAGAGAGAGAGAAAGAGAGAGAGAGTGAGAGACGGAGAGAGAGAGATAGGGAGAGAGAGAGAGAGAGACAGAGAGAGAGACAGAGAGAGAGACAGAGAGAGTCAGTCTATTAACCCGTGTGGGGGGCTGTGTATGTAAAGTGGTCTAATAGCCGGCTGTATGTAACTCTGTGTCGACAGTCAGTTGTTGCATATTTAAAATGTCTGTGTCTGTTTTTATGTTTTTATTTTTAATGTCTGCTGTTTATCTTTAAACTCACAGATGGCAACTTTCTCCATCTTCTGCTTCATTAACTAACCTCTTTATTCCTTTATTCACTCACTCCATCTTCTGACGCCCTTTCCTGTTTATTTTGTTCACTGTCAGGATCGCTGCCCCCATTTCTCCCTCTCTCTCTTTTTCTCTCTATTTCCCTTTTTAAACTCACCTGCTTTTTCTTTCTTTCTTCCTTGCCTCCTTCCTTACTTTCTTTCTCTGTCTCTCCCTTATTCTGTCTCTGACTGTTTTCTTTCTCCTATTCTGTCTCTCAGAACATTTCACTTTGTTGTACAAAAGCAAAAACATGCGGATGCATAAAGAGAATTATAGTATTAACTCTCTCTCTCTCTCTCCCTCCCTCTCTCTCTCTCTCTCTCTCTCTCTCTCTGTCTCTCTCTCTCTCTCTCCTCTCTCTCTCTCTCTCTCTCTCTCTCTCTCTCTCTCTCTCTCTCTCTCTCTCTCTCTCTCTCTCTCTCTCTCTCTCTCCCTCTCTCCCTCTCTCTCTCTCTCTCTCTGTACTCCTGCTCTCTCTCATTCTCTCTCTCAGTGTTGGTCAGCAGAGAGGATGAGTTCAGCAGTCGGCTCAGCAGTCGTGCGAGTTTCCGTGGCTGCACTCCGCTGCATTACGCAGTTCTGGCTGATGACCTCCGCACCGTCCGCATGCTGCTGGAAGCAGGTGAGACTTGCTCAGAGAACTAACCGAACTCTGACCGAACTCTGACCAAACACTGACCACAATATGAACGAACACTGACTACAGTCTGATCAAACACTGACCAAACTCTGACCACAATCTGATCCAACTCTGAATACAATATGATTAAACAGTGACCACATTCTGAACAAACAGTGACCACAGACTGGCCAGACACTGACCACAGTTAGACCAAACACTGACCACAGTCTGACCAAACACTGGCTACATTCTGGCAAAACACTGACTAAACTCTGACCACAATCTGACCAAACAGATTTTACAAAGAAATCTGCAGGGGTATTTATGTCTGTTTCTTTTTCTCATTCAGGGCTTCTTGACAAACCTTTTTTTCCTCTCGCTCAAAGATGAACAGTACTGTTTGTCTGATGGGGGCAGTTTTGGTGGTCTACCAGGACTTCCAGGTGGTTGTTAGGAATCTTGTTTTCTCCATAACTTTTAATCTTTTTTGGAAACTGTTATTTTTCTGTGATTTCCCAGGTGTATTATCCTGAGTCTAGTCTCCTCCGATTAGGGTGGTCTCTGACTTTTCCACAGTACTGTATTGTTGTAAACACATATACGTATATGAGACATACACTCTCCTGCCCTCCTTCACCAGACAAGCTAGCACCTTAAACAAGTGACCCAGGTTGCCCGAGGCAGTTAAGCTGAAGTTGACCTTTCACCCCTGGAGTGGACGAACTGCGAGTGGCTTGACCTGCTGCCAGAGGGTGTCAGGAAGTGTAATGGGGTATATATTGGTGTATTATATGAGCCCAAAGGGTATATAAGTGAGCTCCCCTCAGTGCGGAGGAGTAGCGGCTCTACTTTGAGCTCCTCTGGTAAGCGTATTCTCCTAAAAATGACCCTTTTAGTGACGACTGTGTTTGACCAAGCAATTGCGCCACCCATGTTCCAGATCAGCTATGCTTGGTAGGGTTAAACAAATTTATCACAAGTACATACAGGACAGTTCAAGGTCCAAGCCGTACCGCACTCCACTATATTGTCCGAGCAGATGTAATTACATTTCCATATAGTAGTCGGGATGCTGGGCTCATACTGTTTTTTCTCTCCATTCAAATATGCAAATGTGCTGCCGGAGAGAGAGAAAGGATGGAAATGAGGACGAATGAAGAAGAGAGCGCTGTTAGAAACACACTTTAAGTGTCAACACTGTCTAGAAATCCCCCTCCAGAAATGGAATGGCTGGCCTGAAGCACCAAATGCATTTTCAAATAAAACAGGAGGACTTAGGAGCAAACAGAAATAGTTTTTTTAATACCAAAAAAATCTGATTACCTACTTAAAAATCCCATTACCCAGAAGCCTGTGTGGCATGTGGCCACACCCCGGCAGACAGAGCAGCGCCAGATGTCGGGAAACATCAAGCGGAGAGGTGATCTTCACCGTGCGACTTGGTCTCTCGCAGTACCGGTGGTTCTCCCTGGTCCTCTGAAGAACTTTGCCCTTTACAGTCATGGGTCCTTTTAGTGTTTGTGCCCCTCATGCTCTTAGGGAGCTTTTCCTTTTGAGTCTTGGTTCCCTTAGTGCTTCCTCCTCATGCTCTTAGAGAGTTTTTCCCTTTTGAGTCGTGGTTCCTCTCAGTGGTTCCTCCTCATCTTAGGACCTTTTCCCATTTGTGTCTTGGTTCCTGTCAGTGGTTCTTCTTCACAGTGTTAGGAACATGGTTCTTCTCATCATCTCTTCCTCATGCTCTTTGGAAATTGCTCCGTATGAGTCTTGGTTCCTCCTAGTGGTTCTTCCTCATGCTATTAGGAATGTGGTTCTTCTCATCATTTCTTCTTCATGCTCTTAGGAAGTTTCTCCGTTTGAGTCTTGGTTCCTCTCAGTGGTTCTTCCTCACAGCTCAACAGTCAGGTTTTTAGAACAACCTCATCATTGCGAGGTACAAATGATGTGCTACTAATGTAGGATATCACATCACCCAGTGTATTTAAAGTTCAGTTATGAATTATGTGGGAATGCTGGTGTCCTGCTATGGTTTTTGCAGTTCTTTCAGTTCGTCAGTTTATCATTAAGCTGTTTGCGGGTTGATTGGAGTTGGAGGGGTTTGTTTGTTTGTTTGTTTGTTTTTCCCTCCTTCTGGTTTGGAGTCGCTCTGCTGTCATTTAGAGCCACTTTAATAAACATGAGAAATAGGCTCCTGTCATACCTGCAAACTCTCCAATCTCTCTCTTTCCACAACACACACAAACACAGATACAGAGGTTTGACCGCAGGGCTGGTCAGGCACCTTATTTCCCCTATGAGCGACCGGACATGAGCGTCCGCCTCGGCCCTCCATTTATCACTGCACTCCTGGAGGGTCTTCCAGTCACACGTCCGGCACGCTGGGGTATTGGGACCAGGGCAGACACGTCCCCACCAATATTTAAAACGTTAGTTTGCCCAAACATTACATAGCTAAGAACAGCAACAGCTGTGTTCTCGAAGCTTGTATTGCACTTTTATATACAGCAGTTTGTTATAGAGTGTCAGAAACCACATAAGCAAGTCTGTTTGAGATCACTTAACACTGTTTGAGGCGCCTGCTAATTGGTGGGATACAAGCTTGCAGTACTTACATTAGCCTTGTAGCTGCAGTGCAAAAGTAAAGAAGCAAACTTTAGTCCATTTGTCTGTTTGGCAGTAACAGTGGCTGTATCTGTAATACATGGTGATTTTAAAACGTATTGCATTTCTCAATCTTGGATCAGACATGTTTAGTGCAGTAGGCTATTGTAACTAACTGCATAGAAAAGCATGTGTATTTTTACCAGTGTAGCATCACTTTAGTCATTTATTTGAATGCTGACAACTTGGGAAGTATTCGCATATTAAAATTTGTTATTATTATGTGTCTTATGCAGTATTGTATCCATCCGCCTCATTGATTTGATAAAATTCACAATTTTACATTAATTGTCTTTAATGTTCTCCATTGACATGATGTTTGTCCTGTTTATACACTTTTATGACTGCAGGCCGTGCGTTACAGTGATTTTTATCGGCTTCTCATCGTGCCTAATAACACCCTTACCTGTGCTAGAATCACTGTAACATACAGCCTCTTGTGGCTTATTGCTTTCTATTGTGTATTAGATTTTAGCACTTTGTTGTAGTCTTATTTGATCTTTTGTTTTTTTTTTGTTTTTTTTCCTCTAACATTTTTGTTGGGATTTGACATCATTTTCTTGTTTTTGTTCAATGTTTTTACTCTTTCAATCAGAGAAAAGTAGCCAAACTGAGATACAGTATCTGGATAGACAGCTACTTTGCTAATGTCATCTTTTAGCGTATTGCCCTCCTCATTGGATGAGTCATTTCTGTCATTTGAGTCATTTATTTTCTCCATGGAAATGATGACTGTACAGTTAATACACTTTTATGGCTGCAGTAACATATCGTCGCTGTCCAAAGTAAAACAAGAAACGGTAACTTTACAGTAGAGGGTAAAACCGTTCTTTACTTTCAGTGTAAGTTAATGTGAAAAGATTTTATATGACGCAGTTTTGGAGAATTTCTGTTGGTCCAGTCATCATGAAATTTTCACACAATGTGAAGAACAACTGCCGAGCTCAAATTATGCAGAAAACTAAAGATCGCAAAAATTAGAATACTTTTTTTATTTTGGACAAGCGACGATATTTAGCTTCCTAGTAGTAACATTAGCCAACTCCAAAGCAGATGTTCTTTTTCAAAGGTCCCTCCCACCTTCAAGATGCATCATCAGAGGGGATTTTTACTCTTTGAATTAGAACATTGCACTCGACTACTGCGGCACCACTGGAGGAGGCAAGTAACTCATTGATGTTCAAATAGGAGGTTCATTTTCAGTACGATACGCTCCTAACAGTAGTCACTGATTGTCTCTGGTGTGGACCAGAGGAGGAGGATGGGTCCTTCTTTTGAGGAATTGATTCATCTCAAGGTTTCTTCCTCTTGTTTTTAGGGAGTGTTTCTTGCCACTGTCGCCCTTGGCTTGCTTTAGCTAAATGGTGCATGGACCCAGATCTTCTGTAAAACTGCTTAAAAGTGCCATAAACTTGACTTGACTCGAAGTAAACATGTTTACGACAGATGTAGCGACAGTTCCATTTTTCATTTTGATTAGGGTGTAAGTAAGTAAGTAGGCCCAGCGTCACATAGTTTGTCTCATATTTAGACGCATTGGCTATGAGTTTGAGAGTCGTGAGACCTGGGAGCGCCAAGAAGTTGGCCAGGTGGGTTACAGTTTAATACAGTTGATGAGTCCATCTTGATCAATGCATTTGGCTGAAACAGCAGTGTATAAGCCTATATGTCATTGGATTTTAAACCTTTGAAAAGTTGCCTAATTCAGTGAGATGCAAACAAAGTTAATGAGAATGTTTTCAATGAAATGGTTTATTATACACAAACTTAGATTTGGACCAACTCAGGTTTCTTTACAGTGGTGGTGATGGGAACCAGTGAACAGTGATAACCAGTGAACCTACACAAGTCTTCTGATTGGTTAAATTTAATGCTGAAAATGGTAAAATATTGAAAACTACGTTTGGGACTACTTCTCCTTAAGATGTATCCCTCCGCTGTGAATGGATTGGTCCAAAATCTTTTCTCAAAACTGTCGTAAAACAGTGTCTCAGTCATCAGGCAGTGTATTCATAACCACTTCATGTAATAGCTTTCTGTGTGGGACCTTATAGAGGTGTTAAACTCTTCAGACGTCTGGTTCCTATCACCACCACTGTGAACAAGTCTAACTACAGAACAGAGAATTTCACATCAAACCGCTTTGAATAACTTTAATAATTTAATTATGCATAAACTTTTTGGCCATATCATCAGCATTATACAAATGTTGACGCTGTGCTTCTTGTTGGTAAATCCGCCCCAACATACCACCCTCTCCTTTGCCATTGCTTGGCTGGGGAAGAGCCTCCAGGCCTCAGGCTCCAGGCCATAGGAGGTGACTAATCATCTGAGCCACGGCTCCTGACCCCTGCCCCTTGAGGGTCACCCCCCCCTAACACTAGTCTGCAGCACATCCTGCCAGCTGGAGTGAGATAGAGAGATATAGAAAAAAAGAGACACAGATAGAGGCCACATTATGCACTCAGCGCTTAGCGCTTAGCGATCGGTAAATAGCGCTAATTATTTCACCAATCACCTCTCTTTTCTCTCAATGAAGCGCAGCCCCTAAACGTGCCTCTGTACGCATGTCTCTCTGAGGGTTAGCTAATCATTAGTATTGCTTCTTTTTAACGCTCGGTGCCCAGAGGGTGCTGTGTGTGATATTAGAGCTCTAAATGATGCTATTTATTATCTGTGAGGGAGAGCGAGCGAGGGAGGAACGAGGGAAGGTGTAAAGGGAGGACAGGGCGCCGTCGTTTCTTTATTACTTTCCCTTTTTTATGTCCGCTCCGTATCGATCGGGATGTTTCGCTCAGACGCGTTTAGAGTTTTATCAATAATGCCAGCGATTAGCCGGAGAGCGTGGGCCTGCACGCTAGCGCTAACAGCTAACAGCCCTCTTTAGCCAGGCCAGTGATTTGATTCTTGGTTAACGCAAGGAGCCTGGTCACTTTCTGACCGATGTAGTGGACTAGGGAACAGGATCTCCCTGTCCAGAGGTGGACAGATTTATTACCTGCATGTACTTTTTTAACATGTTTTAGAGCTGAATTCTGAGCCTGGGTTGCAAACAATGACCAGCGTCATGACCACAACGTGAAACTCGTTATGACAAGTAAAACAAACAAATTAACAAGGTGATGGAAATGAGGTGTTGAGGCTTTTGTTATAAAGCTTGGTGAAAATTATTGAAAATTAACTACACATTAACTACAAAAGCTTGGTGCTAAAATAAGACTGAAAATCGCTTAGAGATGCTAAAAGAAATTAGCATTGGTGGTTTTGGAGCAAGGGTTTTGCATTAAATAATGCTATATTATGAAATGTTTATGTTTATATGAAAAAAGTTACAAATTGGATGAAACTGCAATATACAGTGATGAACGACCGAACCTTTTTTGTCCTCTAGCAATCCATCGTTGCCTATAGCTTACTCTAAAGGAACTACATTTCTTGGCAGAAGAATTGTTTATCGCAAATGAATAATAACTTAAATTATTTATTGAGAATTGTGTATAATCATATTCATATTTTATCATAATCGTATTTTATGTTGTCCACAGTTCGTTAAATCAAAAAGCCATTTGAGGCCGTGCTTTACAGTGATTTTATCAGCTTCTCGTTGTGCCTAATAACACACTTACCTGTGCTAAATTCACAGTATTACACAGCCTCTTGTGGCTTGTTGCTTTTTATTATGTGTTAGATTTTAACACTTTGTCGTACACTTCACTTTCAGTCTTCAGTTGTTTCATTAACATTTTTGGCCTTTTTGTTGGGATGCATTGAAATTTCAGCCACTGAACAATTTTGACAGTAGTTAAAAGTGGCATTTTTTGTTTCAGTGGCTGAAATTTTGGTGCATCCCTAGTTTGAATGTAAACCCTGCTAATGTCTCATGTCTCCAGCAGCAAAGCATGACTGTTAGAGCTAGGAGCAATACATTTCGAACATGAGGCAAAAACACCCTCAACACTAGTTTGTTGGTGCTAAGCTAATGGCGATTTACACGAACACTTTCTGAAGCCTCTGTTTTTAATGTTTCCATTCCACCTTAAATGGTGCAGTAGTTAAATTTTGGCACATTAAGGCATTGGAATGTAACTGCTGTGGCATTTAAGGTGGTACAGAAAATTGGAAAAAGGCAGCTCCAGATAAAACACAGACACTTAAAGTCTCTAAAAGACATTTGCAGGTTTTACTTGAAGTTTGTATCAGATACATTAGCATGTAGTGACCGAGCAGTTTCACAGTGGCTGGTTTAGAGCTGCTGCCGCAGTTTTCCATTTCTAACAATCCTTTGGTTAAACTGCTGATCATATTAACTCAGTGACATATCTAGAACTTCCAGAAAGCCGAGAAAGATGTTATTCTCACAAAATTTGTCTACCACTAGAAACCAAAACGTGCTTGTTACGTAATTATGCTGATAGGTAATCTAGCCTGTTAGGACTTCTTCTCATAATTCCTGATTGACCAATTTTCTGTTTTACGCTTCAAGAACTTAATCCTTTTGTTTCTTTCCAACAAACAGTGGGACAAGAGTAGTGCTGTAAAATTGACTTAAATACAAGTGTGATTCTATTGAAAAAACAATTACAGACATGCATTTTTATCTTCCCAGAGATCATTAGGCCTTCTCTCGAGGCCTGGAACGCCCTGAGGGTTCCCTCTACATATCTGACATTGGGTCCAAACTCAGTTAATTTGCGTGTGCAGGCTTTTGTCTTTTTTGCTGTATCAACACGTGTGTTTGTGTCAGTCAGGGCAGGTCAGGGTGAAAGAATCGAAATGCCTCTTGACACCACGGTAACCATCGCTCTAGTCACCATGTCTTTACTGGCCACCCGCTACCTCACACACAATGAGCCAGCTTGCTGTAATAGCAGAACAATAGCCGGGCCGGCCGGGCCGTCAGCCTGTTTTAACTGAATAAGCAGTCGAGCAGCGGGGAGGCTCGGGCTGTTCCTTCTGACACACACATACAAACACATACAGACGCGAAAAGCAATTCGTAATGAAGGACATCTGCATGATAAACACATACAAATGCGCTCAGTGCTGCCTTAATAATGTGTTAGATGTAAAGATGAATTCTACTTTTTAATTTTTTCATTTATGTAAAATTCAGTGGTTGTGATGTAAACAGAGTCATTCAGGTGGTTTGATGTGAAAAGGGTTCATTGTAGAGAAACTTAGCAGCCCTGATTTCTTTACAGTGGTGGTGATAGGAACCAGGCGTCACCATGTCTACAGCACAAAAATAGCCATTTTATTTACTATCCAAAGCCACCAGTGAACCCACACATGCCTTCTGCTGAGTGTCTTCGGCCTGACTTTTTATGTGTAATGTTGATGATGGGACAATTTTTCAATGTGGACTATTTTTAGATTTATGAAAATACGATATTAGGCTAAAACCTTATTTCAAAATAATGTAAAATAGGAACCAGACGTCTGCAGCGTGAAATGCCTCTTAAACCTCCCTCCCTGAAAGTTATTACATGAAATGGTTATGAATACACTGCTTAATGAGACACTGAGTCACTATGGTTTTGAAAAGGTTTTGGCCTGTTTTTTTAAAATCCATTCATGGTGGAGGGGTCCATGCGGGACATTGTGAGACAAAATAGTCTCCAAAGAAGACATATTCTTTCATATTAACCACTATTTTACATAAACATTAGATATGACAACACGTGTAGGTTCATTGGTGGTTTTGGGGCGTATGCGACCCCTGGTTCCTACAATTTCTACAGGTTCTCTACAGTCAACCCGCCCTTGACCGCTGAAAATGCCGAATACAACCTAAAATTGCCAATGATAGTGCTAGAAAACAATAATAGCTGTGATTTGATCACTGGCACATGAAATAAAAAAGAATATAAAACAATATATATATATATATATATATATATATATATATATATATCTGTGTGTGTGTGTATATATATATATATATATATATATATATATATAAAATATACAACTGCATGTAATAAAATAACTAGCTGTCCAAAATTAGGGATAAATTCCGCTAATTTATTCACCAAGCATTTTGAACAACATACGTGCACCAATTTATTTCTGTATAATTCAGTTGTTGAGGTGTAAACAAGGCCTTTCAAAGTGGTTTGATGTGAAATGGTTCATTGTAGAGGAACTTGAATCTGATTTCTTTACAGTGGTGGTGATAGGAACCAGGGGTCACCATGTCTACAACACACATATAAACATTTTATTTATTATCCAAAACCACCAGTGAACCTACACGAGTCTTCTGAGTTTCGTTTTAGATGTAAAACAGTACATTTCATGCCTCTCAGAACTATCATATAACGATGTCTCAGGCATCTGGCTGAGTATTCATAACTGTTTAATGCATTAACTGTCTGTGAGGGACCTATTAGAGGTGTTCACCTCTTCAGACGTCTGGTTCCTATCACCACCACTGTGAACAATTCTGAGTTTCTCTACAGTGAGCAGTTTCACACTGAACCACTCAGTG
Organism: Colossoma macropomum; assembly: GCF_904425465.1. Classification (NCBI taxonomy): domain Eukaryota; kingdom Metazoa; phylum Chordata; class Actinopteri; order Characiformes; family Serrasalmidae; genus Colossoma; species Colossoma macropomum. The sequence continues at coordinate 2,828,990 of NW_023495515.1, forward strand.
ACTTTGTTTACTTTTAATCATGCAGAATGGTGCAGTGTACGAATGTGATCAGCCACACTTGTATGCAGATTGATAGCCGGATGTCTCTTAGCATGAACTCATTGTCCTGAAGCCCCCCTGTATGTAGGATCCATACTTTTCCTCAGCACTCTTTTACTGGCTTTCTTAACGAAGTGACCCCCTAACTGCACCAACAGCTTGACCCACAACCTCGATGTTAACCCTTGACCTCTGGTTTCTCGCTGCGTGCAGGTGCCAACCCCTTGCAGACGAACGAGCTGGGACACACTCCGCTGGCCTACGCCAAAGAAGGAGAGATGCACACAGTGCTGAAGGAGTGGGAGAGCAAGGTATGGTGTGTATGCTGGTTGTGTGTTTGTATAAAACATGGATTTCACTGCTGTCGGAACAAAAACTCGTATCTCCAAAATGACAGCTTTACAGGAGAAAAAACATAATCAGCTTTTAATGTAAGTCAATGGAACCAGATGTTTTTACAGGTAATTTTGGGGCATTTTTTTTAGTTCATTAATCATGAAATTTACATACAATGTAAAGCACTGCATGCATTTTCAAATTATGTTGAAAACTGAAAAACGATATATGATATGAAGTTTTGTTCCAACAGCAGCAATATGCAAGATGGCGGTACGTTGCTGGTGATGATATCACACCTGCATTCACCAACTCACATTCAAAACATCAAAAATACTAACGTGGAATTTAGCATAATGTTTTTTGCCTCATGCAAATAAGAGGAGGTTTTAGGTTTTCCTGGAGCCCAACTTGAAAACTTTTTTTTTTTTTTGGAAATACAAAAAATGATGCCTTATTAAATGATTAAAAATAAACCTTAATGATAATTGGTAGAATTTTCCAAATGCAAGCGACCAAATTCTCTCAAGTTTAAATACACTCAGATATTTACAGTCACATGCAAATGTTTGGACACCCCTGGTAAAATGACGTTTCGTTGATTTTCTAGGTGTAAGTAAGGATGCGTTCAGACTA
>NW_023495515.1:2835000-2932500 GCF_904425465.1 Colossoma macropomum
GTCAGTTGGAGGTGTGTAATTGGTTAATTGAGATTAATGGGCGGGGTTTGAGGGACACAGGTGGAGACGACTGTGTGTTCACTGCACAGCTGCTGCTGATCTTGGTCTTCAGCCCAGAGCTGCCCCTTAACTCAATTACAGAGAAGAAAAAACTCTCTCCCTCCCTCTCCTTCTCTCCCCCCCTCCCTCTCTCCCTCCCTCCTTCTCCTCCCTCCCTCCTTCTCCCCCTTCACTCCATCTCTCCTTGACATCACGTTTCTTCCTTTCTTCTTTTCCAGCCATCCCTTCTCCCTTATTTTTCCAGATCTCTTTCCTTTCTCTCTCTGCCGATCCTTTTTGCTTGTCTCAGTCACTCTCTCTCTCCTCTCTTTCTTTTGCTCTCTCTCTCTATCCTTGTCTTTCTTTCCATCTCTTCTCTCTCTCCTCTGTCTCTCTCTCTTCCTTTCTCCTTTCCTTTATTTTTCAACCCTCTCTCCTTTATCTTTCTGCCTCTGTCTCTCGATCTCCCTTCCCCCTCTCGCCCTCTTACCTTCTCTTTTCTCTCTCTCTCTTTTTACTCTCTCACTCCTGTCCATTTCCTGTTTCCTCTCTCTCTATCTCGCCCTATCATTTCTTTCTCTCTCTCTCTCTCTCCCCTCTCTCCTCTCTTACTCTCTGTGTGTATCTCTCTTTACTCTCTCTCTTGCTTTCTCTCTCATTTTTTTCACTCCTCTGTCTCTTTCGTCTCTCTCTCTCTCTCTCTCGCTCTCTCTCTCCCACATGCTCAGATGACATATGTTCTGTTTTCTGATCATCTGTGCTGCATGTTTCATTTTTATCTCCTAATCATTTATTTATTTTCTTTGATTTTTCCGTAACGTGTAAAACTGTGTGTGTGAGTGTGGGTGTGTGTGTGTGAGTGTGTGTGTGTGAGTGTGTGTGTGTGTGTGAGTGTGTGTGTGTGTGGGAGTGTGTGTGTGTGTGTACGGCTCCCAGGACGGAGCAGAAAGATGAGTTAGAGCACAATAACGCACGCCCCAATAAATGCACTATATTACTGCGTTATCGATCGATTGGACTCAACATGTGAGTGTGTGTGAATTTTTTGAAACAGGAGTGTGTTCACTGAATAGTAACACAAACCAGGGCGTTGTATCGTCACTGTGATAACAGAACTACCTACAGGAGGAGGAGGTGTATGTTGATGAGTTTTATTCTGAGTAATTCTGAGTTCTTACTCTACTCCGAAATGAGAATGAAAATGAGACACACACTGTGTGTGTGTGTGTGTGTGTGTGTGTGTATATATATATATATATATGTAAATAAAAACAGAATGCAATGATTTGCGAATCTCATAGAGCCTTATTTTATTCACAATAGAACACAGAACACATATCAGATGTTGAAAGTGAGACATTTTACCATTTCATGAAAAACATTAACTCATTTAGAACTTGATGGCAGCAACACATCTCAGAAAAGTTGGGACAGGGCCGTGTCCACCGTCGTATAGCATCCCCTCTTCTTTTAACAGCAGCCTGTAAACATCTGGGAAGTGAGGAGACCAGTTGCTGGAGTTTTGGGAGAGGAATGTTGTCCCATTCTTGTCTGATGTAAGATTCTAGCTGCTCAACAGTTCTGGGTCTTCTTTGGGTCTTCTTTGCCGGATTTTTTGTTTCATGATGTGCCGAATGTTTTCTGTTGGTGGAAGGTCTGGACTGCAGACAGGCCAGTTCAGCACCTGGACCATTCTTCTTCAAAGCCATGCTGTTGTGATGGATGCAGTATGTGGTTGATTGTCTTGCTGAAATATGAAGGCCTTCCCTGAAAGAGACGCTGTCTGAATGGGAGCACATGTTGTTCTAAAACCTCTATATACTGTTCAGCATTGATAGAGCCTTTCCAGATGTGTAAGCTGCTCACACCATAGGCACTAATGCAACCCCATGCCATCAGAGATGCAGGCATTTGGACTGTGCGCTGATAACAAGCTGGATGGTCCCTCTCTTCTTGAGTCCGCAGGACACAGCGTCCATGGTTTCCAAAAAGAATTTCAAATTTTGATTCATCTGACCACAGAAGAGTTTTCCATTTTGCCTCAGTCCATTTTAAATGCGCTTTGGCCCAGAGAAGATGGCGGTGTTTCTGGATTGTGTTCACATATGGCTTCTTCTTTGCATGATACAGCTTTAACTTGCATTTGTGGATTTCACGGCGATCTGTGTTCACAGACACTGATTTCTGGAAGTGTTCCTGAGCCCATGCAGTTGTTTCCAGTACAGAATCAGGCCTTTTTTCAACGCATTGCCGCCTGAGGGCCCGAAGATCGCGAGCGTCCAATATTGACCGTCAGCTGGATTTTACATTGAGGAACATTTTTTCTGAAATTGTTCCACAATTTTTTGATGCAGTTTTTCTCAGATTGGTGAACCTCTGCCCATCTTTGCTTCTGGGAGACTCTCTCTAAAATGCTCTTTTTATACCCAGTCATGTGAGTTAGTTGCAAACTGCTCCTCCTGCTGTTTTTTATTAGTACCACTTACTTTTGTTGCCCCTTTCCCAACTTTTTTGCAATGCATTGCTGCCGTCACGTTCTAAATGAGTTAATGTTTTTCATGAAATTGTAAAATGTCTGATATGTCTTCTGTGTTCTATTGTGAAAAAAAAAGGCTCTATGGCGAATCACTGCGTTCTGATTTTATTTACATTTATTTACATTTTACACAACTTTTGGGGTTGTAGATATAAAGTACAGAAAGAGAGCTAGATATATAGTAGAGAGAGAGAGAGATATAGAGTAGAGAGAGAGAGAGAGATAGAGTAGAGAGAGAGGTAGATATATAGTAGGGAGAGGGAGACAGATATAGAGTAAAGAGAGAGAGTGATATACAGGAGAGAGAGACAGATAGAGAGTAGAGAGAAAGACATGAGAGAGATAGGCAGCAAAGAAAGAGAGGTGTGGAGTCAGGGGAGAAAGAGTAGTGAAGAGATAGAGAGAAGGAGTGAGTGAAAGAGGGAGAGTGCATGAGAGAGAGAGAGACAGAGAGAGAGAGTGGTGGAAGCTTGCAGCCTCTCTAAAAGTGATTTGATAAATGGGCAGTTATTGCGGTGGCAAATTGTCCTGAAAGCAATTTGAGGCCCAGCGCAGTGACCGTTAAAGCAGCAGAATATTGATCTTTTAGAACTAATATAGTGAATATATCAGGCTGGACCTACAGCTTCGACTGCAGACACCACACACACACACACAACACTCTATACTGTTATCGAAGAAGAGAGAGAGGGGTAGAGAGACACCATGAGGGAATAAGAAGTAAGATTGTTGTGAAGAAACAGAGACGTGTGTTTGAGAGTAAAATGATTCAAAAAAGGAATTAAAGTGAGGTTTAAGACTTAGAAAGTGAAATGTAAGGCAGGTTTGTTTGTTAGAGCCTGGCCAGTATGAAAAGTTTGTCACAGGTTTTATGGAGATAAAAAAGTAAACAACTGATAATAGTGTTTAAAAATTACACTGATTCCAGTTGATTTAGGTAAACAATGCTTTACTGACTGACACTCAAAGTCTTAAGTAACATAAATATGAAAGATAGCTATAAATAACCTCATCACCTTATAACCTTATAACAGGTGAATAACATTAAACCGCAATGTTAGATTCTCACTTACATACTTAAATAACTCCAAAAGAGATGTTATCAATGGTTACTGGTGGGATAACCAGACACGTTCTGCAAGAAACAGTGGTTGAAAATTCCTAAAACGGGAATAGAAAGAATTCTTGCTGCCTACAAACACCATTTAAGTACTGACTTAGTAGGGTGTCCAAACTTTTGCACAGCCCTGCAATTACTATTTTGGTCTTTTCTATTTTTAAAATTAAAATCAACAGAAAATATTTCAGTAAGGTGTTGGGTCACCACGAGCTGCCAGAACAGCTTCAGCTTCACTACATCTTGGCGTAGATGGAGCACCATTCTTCCAAAAGATATCCCATCAGTTGGTGTTCTGATGGTGGTGGAGTAGTGCCCTCTTACATATCAGTCCAAAATATTCACAGTGGTTGAGATCTGGTGACTGTGAAGGCCAAAGAATACGACTTGCATCATTTTCATTCTGATCAAACCATTTAGTGACCCCTCATGTCTTGTTGATGGAGGCTTTATCATCCTGGAAGACAGCACTCCCATCAGGATAGAAATGTTTCATCATAGGATAAAGGCAATCATATTGATTTTCAGTGACCCTTCCCTCTGAGAGGACAAACCATGCCGGCAAAATGCCCCACACTAGCAAAACAAAGTCGCTTCGATGTAGAGGTCAAGCATTCAGGCTTGAACCATTCTCTTGGTGTACACTGCACATGAAATCTCCCACTTGTAGGGAACGTGATAAAGGGTGACTCATCTGATCATATCACTTTTTCCACAGAAGGAAAGTTCCCTCTCAGTCCGGGACGCCTTGTAGCTGCGGTGTACCAGAGCTCCAGCCAGCCCGAGAATCCTCCTGGTCCAGAAAGAATTCTTAGCTATGGGGAAGTTCCCTCAGCCTGGAAGACCTTGTAGCTTAGGTGTAGTGTCACACAGGCAGCTGGCTCAGGAAACGTTGTAGCCTGGAAAATAGTTTTTGGCTGTGGGGAAAGGTCCCTCTCAGTCTGGAAGGCCTCGTAGCTGCGGTGTAGTGGCACACAGGCAGCTGGCCCAGGAAATGTCGTAGCCTGGAAAGAGACCTTAGTTGCGGAGAAAGGTCTCTCTCAGTCCGGGAAGCCTTGTAGCTGTGATGTAGCACAGCTCAGTCAGCCAGCCCGGGAAACTTCTTGGCCCAGAAAGAGTGCTTATCCATGGGGGAAGTTCCCTCAGCCTGGGAGTTCTTGTAGTTATGGTGTCGTGCCACACAGACAGCTGGCTCAGGAAATGTTGTAGCTCAGAAAAGAGTTTTTGGCTGTGGGGAAAGGTCCCTCTCAGTTCAGAAAGCCTCGTGTCTGCGGTGTAAAGTAGCTCTGGTGGCCAGCTGGTGGCTGCTGGTGGCAACATAGCACCAGCAGCTAGCCCAGGCAGTTTTGTAGCTGTGATGTAGCTCAATCCACCAGCCTGGGAAACCTCCTGGCCCAGAAGGAGTCCTTAGCTGCAGTGAACGGTCCATCTTAGTCCAGGAGGCCATGTAGCTGTGGTGTGGTGTCACTCAGTGGCCAGCCCAAGAAAAAACGTAGCCCGGAAAGAGTCCTTAGCCAAGGGGGAAGTTCTTTCTCAGTCTTGCAGTGTAGCGCCACACAGGGAGCTGGCCCAGGAAATGTTGTACCCTGGAAAGAGAACTTGTGGAGAAAGGTCCCCCTCAGTCCAGGGGGCCATGTAGCTGTGATGTAGCACAGCTCAGAAAGAGTCCATAGCTGCAGGGAAAGGTCCCCCTTTAGTACAGGAGGCCTCATAACTGCAGTATAGTATTGCTTAAATGGCCAGCCCAGGAAACCATGTAGCCCTGAAACAGTCCTTAGCCATGGAGAGAGGTACCTGTCAGCCTGGAAGGCCTTGGCATTGTGGTGTAAAATCGCACAGGTAGCTGGCCCAGGAAATGTCATAGCCTGTAAAGAGTACTTAGCTGCAGGGAAAGGTCCTTCTCAGTCGGGAGGGCCTCGTACCTGTGATGTAGCATCACTCAGGGAGCACAAGAAGTCACATAGCCTGTAAAGAGTCACAGGCAAAGGTCCTTCTCAGCCTGGGAGGCCTCATAGCTGCTTTGTAGTGCCGCACAGGCAGCTGGCCCAGGAAATGTCACAGCCCAGAAAGAGTCCTCAGCTGTGAGGAAAGGTCGCTCTCAGTCCGGGAGACCTTGTAGCTGTGTCGTAACGTAGCTCTTACAGCCAGCCCAGGCAGTTTTGTAGCTGCAGTGTAGCGTAGCTCAAAAAATACAGTCCGATCTGAAAGTATTTGGGCAGTGACACCATTTTTGTAATTTTAAAAGGTCTGAAGTTGATTTTAAGTGTTGGATATGCATTTTGTAGCTGTTAATGGGAACTCTTAATATGCGGTCCAAAGATGTATCGCTGCAAGTAAAGTGTACCAGATTAGACTTTGCTAGAAAACATCTCAGAAAGCCTGCCCAGTCCTGGAACAAGATTATTTGGATAGATGAAACCAAGATTAACTTGTACCAGAATAATGAAAAGACAAGGCTCAGGATCTGAAGCATACCACATCATCTGTGAAACATGGTGGAGGTAGTTTTATGGCATGGGCATGTATGGCTGCCAGTGGAACTGGGCCACTGGTGTTTATCGATGACGGGACTGCCGATGGAAGTAGCAGGATGAATTCTGAAGTCTATATAGCAGCACTTGCTGCTCAAATTCAGCCAAATGCTGCACAACTGATAGGACAGTGCTTCATGGTACAGGTGGATAATGACCCAAAACATACCGCAAAAGCAAACCTAAAGCTTCTTAAGGCAAAGAACAACAGCAACTGAAGACAGCTGCAGTGAAGGCCTGGCAAAGCATTTCAAAGGAGGAAACTCAGCATTTGGTGATGTTCATGGGTTCCAGGCTTCAGGCAGTCATTGAGTGCAAGGGGTTTGCATCCAAGTATTAAAAACAATCCTGGTATTTTTAATTATATTAGTTTGTCCTATTACTTTTGAGCCTGTGAAAATGAAGGTACTATGTACAAAAGCTAAAGGCTACAATTCCTAAATGGTTAGTGCAATAATTTTTGTTAAACCGCTTGAATTAAAGCTGAAAGTCTACAGTTCATGCTTCATTTCAAATCCACTGTGGTGGTGTACAGAGGTAAAATTACAAAAATTGTATCACTGTCCAAATACTTATGGACAGACTGCATGTTAATGTAATTTAGATTCACAAACGATGTCTTATACCACACACACATACCCATCTGCACACACACACAGGCGCACAGGAAGCTGTACATTGATCTTGGTTTAGCTCTCAGGGGCTAAAAGTTATTGAAGGCGATTATCCTCCTTAATGTCATTACCAGCCCTTTGCCCTTCCAGACAAAGAGAACCTACACACACACACACACACACACACACACACACACCCGATACCACATTACACTGCGTGCGTGTTCCATTGTATGCCTGCATGTGTGCATTTTGAACAATTACAGGTCATAAGAACTAATAAGGGCTATTGAACGTTATTAAATATGTAACGAATGGGTTACTGTACTAAACGTACTCAGTGTTTTATGTCTATTGTATATTTGTAGAATATCTGATAAGTATAGCCTTCAGTTGTTTGATTGCTCTTAAACTCTTCTGTGTATCTGATTGGCTGTTCAGAGCTTATTCAGCTATCAAAGCAGGATTGTCTATTTTAACCTTGTCAAACGTTTGAGCATGTCCTGTGTTCATTCGGACACACAGTTGTCCCTGAGCCGCTGCGTCTCCTTCTGGCACGTTGTCCCGTTGAAGGACGGAACGATTGAAGAAAAACAGAGAGTAAGAGTCAGAGAGTCTGTCACACGCCCCTTCATGACTGCTTATACTAAATTGCATTCTCGTCCTCGGATCACTGCTCCCAAAGATGCGAAGCCGGAGACGTGCGGCAGAATGGACTGCGCATCAAGGGCATTTTTCACTGATTGGTGCACTGTATGTAGCTAATGCGGTAATGCATTATTCCCAGAAAACGTTGTTTTGGGTTAGGGACGGGAGAAGTTCGGGGCTGACCTAACATTTGCTCTTTCAGACCATTTGTCTTCATTTACCTGGCCCTTCAAAGCCAATGGCTTCTTCCAGACGGTACCGGCCTCATGGCGACAGTGTCACTCCCAACCCTGGGACTTTCACTGATTTTTCATAATTTCACCGCTTCTTAGCCTAAATGCTCTTAGGATGGCCATTACTGGGCATTTCTTGGTGAGGACAACCTTGGGGCAGACCTCACCAACTTTTCTTAGTCCAAAAGCTCTGGGGACGGGCCTTACTGGGCTTTCTTGGTGTGAATGCTCTTGGGATTGCTGTTACTGGGCTGTCTTGGTGCCAATACTATGGAGATTGGCATTCCTGGGCCTTCTTAGTCTGAAAACTTCGGGGGTGGACATTACTGGGCTTTCTTAGGGTGTGTATATACGTGTATACTTGAGACTGACCTGCTCAGGGGGTCTCGGTCTGCTTATTTGGTGTGACCCAGTTTGAATAGCAGCGTTCTCACTTGCTCTAACAAAGCACTTTAACGGAGAAGTTGCATCAGGGTTTGATTTTTATTGAACTAATCTGAACACACCTTTAGTGTGAACGTTCTAGGAATGGGCCTTGATGGGCTTTCTTAGTAAAAAAGCACTGGTCCGGGCCTTATTGGACTTTATTAGTCTGGAAGCTCTTGGGACAGGCCTTACAGGTCTTTCTTTGTCCAGAAGCTCTTGGGACGGGCCTTACTTGTCTTTCTTTGTCCAGAAGCTCTTGGGACAGGCCTTACAGGTCTTTCTTTGTCCAGAAGCTCTTGGGACAGGCCTTACTTGGCTTTCTTAGCCAAAAGCTCTGGGTACAGGCCTTACTTGGCTTTCTTGGACCAATAGCTCTGGGTGCTGCCCTTACTTGGCTTTCGTAGACCAAAAGCTCTGGGGACAGGCATTAGTGGGCTTTCTTATTTCAAAATCTCGGGGGGCAGGATGTAATGGGCTTTCTTTGTCCAGAAGTTCTAGGGACGGGCATTACTGAACTTTCTCAGTCCGGCTTTCTCGGTGCCAATACTATGGGTATTGGCGATACTAGGCTTTGTCAGTCTAAAAGCTCTGGGAATGGACATTACTGGGCTTTTTCAGTCTGAAAGCTCCAGGAACAGGCATTACTGGGCTTTCTTAGCCCAAACGCTCTGGGGACAGGGATGACTGGGTCTTCTGATTCTGAAGCCTCTGATAAGCATCACTGGGCTTTCTTATTCTGGAGGTTCTGGGAACGGGCATTACTTGTCTTTCTGGGGACAACAGAGGGACAGTTAAGGGATATTAGAAGTTCGTATTTGACCTAACATTTTGTCTTTCTGTCTGTTTGTCTTCATTTAACTGGCCCTCCTAAGACAATGGTTCTTTTTGATTATACCGAAGGTTCATCATTTCTGAGCACAAATTATATGTAGATAAACATTACAGTGTTTTCTTTGTATAGTTGGTGCTGCTGGGCCTTCTTGGTATAAATGCTCTCAGGATAAGATATCTTGGGCTAAGTTCTCTTGGGATGAGCACAGCTGGTATTTCTTAGTCAAAATGCTTTTGAGGAGGGCACTGCTGGATTTTTTTGTCTGAATGCTTTGTGCTTGGAATGGGCATCGCAGGTTTTCTTGGTCCGAATTCTCTTGGCTTGGGATTACTGGACTTTCTAAGTCTGAGTACTCTTGGGATGGACATTGCTGAGCTGTTGTAGTCCAAAGGTTCTTGGGATGAGCATCGCTGGGATTTTTTGGTCCCAGCGCTGTTACGATGGGCACCTTACAAGGCTCTGTTGTTGTGAATGGTCTTGAAATGGGATTACTGGGCTTTCTTGATGGGAACAGTATTGGGATGGGCGTTACTGGGCTTTCTTAATCCATATGCTATTGGGAGATGTTTTCTTGATCTGAACAGTCCCAGGATGGTCTTTCTTGGTCCAAATGTTCTTGGGATGGGCATACATTTAGGTGAAATTTTGCCCCAATTCCAGATCCACCATATTTGTTTTGAAGACAAAACAAAAGTCTCACAGCTCAGGTTGTTTCGGCTAACATTTAATCTTTTGGCCCATTTGTCTTCGTTTAACAGGACTTTCAAAGCCAATGACTTCTTTGTGTAAGTGATGGCCTCACGGCGACACTGTCACTCTCAGACCTGCAGAGTGACGAGTTTAAGCAGACATTTACCAGTTTTTCAAGATTTCACTTCATTTTGTTCTGAATGCTAGTCTGAAACTTTCTTTATCCAGGCACTTCAAGGCTGCGCAATTATGGGATTTCTTGTCTGTATTGCTCTTGGAAAGGACATTACTCAGCTTTATTGGCCTAAATGTTCTTGGGATGGGCGAACATTCTTGAGACGGGCAATACTGGTCTGGACGCTCTTAGGATTGGCATTACTGGTCTTTTATTGTCAGAATGCTCTCTTGATGGGAATTACTAGACTTTCTTTATCTGAATTTTGAGCACTCTCAATTTTATATCCAGTACTTAATGGAATTATGGCCTTAAGGAAAAATCAGGAAACATAGTTCACAGGTGGTGTTCGTAGCCAGAGTGGACATTTTTGTTAAGAAAACTTAGATTATCAAGCAGCCCAGTAGAAGTTTGATATCTCCTGAGTTTCTGCATTTCACCTAATTGTAACATTAACACGTCTTAATATGTCTGACAGTTTTGTCAAATTTGGACAAAGTATCTGTTGAACATTCTGATTCCATAGTAACGTTCTTCCATACTAATGTTCTCACGTGCTACCAAAGCAACATTTTTCCATTTTGATGTTCTCCCAGGCTTCCATAATAACTTTCTTCTATACTAATTTTCTCTCATGCTTCCATATTAACTTTCCTCTATATTAATGTTCTCCCATCGTTCCTCAATAACACACATGCATATTAATGTTCTCTCATGGTTGCACAGTAACATACTTCCATAGTAACGTTCTCCAATACTTCCACAATAGCATACTTCCATATTAATGTTCTCTCATGCTTGCACAGTAATGTTCTTCCATATAAACATTCTTCCATGCTTTCACAACTTCCATATGAACTTTCTCCAATACTTCCACAATAACATACTTCCATACTAATGTTCTCCCATGCTTCCACAATAACATACTTCCATACTAATGTTCTTCCATACTAATGTTCTCCCATGCTTCCATAACAACATACTTCCATATTAATGTTCTCCCATATTAACGTTCTCCCATGCTTCCACAATAACATACTTCCATATTAATGTTCTCCCATGCTTCCACAATAACATACTTCCATACTAATGTTCTCCCATGCTTCCATAACAACATACTTCCATATTAATGTTCTCCCATATTAATGTTCTCCCATGCTTCCACAATAACATACTTCCATACTAATGTTCTCCCATGCTTCCATAACAACATACTTCCATATTAATGTTCTCCCATATTAATGTTCTCCCATGCTTCCATAACAACATACTTCCATATTAATGTTCTCCCATATTAATGTTCTCCCATGCTTCCACAATAGCATACTTCCATACTAATGTTCTCCCATGCTTCCAAAATAACATATTTCTATATTAATGTTCTCCTATGCTTGCACAGTAATGTTCTTCCATACTAACGCTCTTCTGTGCTCCCACAACAACTGCTAATGTACATACTGTACTAATAATCCTCCTGGGAAATATTAATGTTGTTATGTACAGCTAAAATTCTACCCTTCCATACTTCTCTCTGCTGTGTTTCTCAGGCTTGTATCGTCGGTCCTCAGGGAGTGTCCCTCACACTCACTCTGTGTAATAAAGTTGAGAGAGAATGGCTCAGTCACAGACGGCCCTTCTGAAATATGGCTCTCGCGGAGGGCCGAGGGAGACGCACACGCACACACAGCGCTCTCCATTGCAGAAATACGGCCGATGTGCGCTATCAGGGGAGAAGAGAGAAGACACGGCCGTCGGCTATTCAAGATTCATCTTTATGACGAATGACAGAGCACTAAACACACACACACACACACACACACACACACACACACACACACACTGCAGACTGTAGACTCTCTCGTACACTCATACAGTAGACTCCTCTCATTTCCTGTGCTGGTTCCACAGAACGAAATACAGGTTTCTGTAACGTGATATCAGCGTATCTCTCTCTCTCTCTCTCTCTCTCTCTCTCTCTCTCTCTCTCTCTCTCTCTCTCTCTCTCTCTCTCTGCTCTTTGTCAGTTATAATGGGTTCGATGCTGAGATGCTGAACTGTAATTGGCTTTCTGAGTGGATGCACTACACATGACCTTACATTAGAGTTACAGATCGCACGGTACCTCTTTCTCTTTTCCAGTAGTGATATTGAGACCATGAGTATCAGCTGACACCGATACTCATCTGATATTTGAAGTGTTCAATTGCAAAAGATGATAAATGCCATTCTTTAAAAAAAACCAGCTGACTGTAGAGAGTTATTCTTAACACACAGTGCCTTCTGAACTATATACGTTTAGTCACAAAAGCCATTATTGTCCATTGTCAAGGTGTTGCAAGTTTTACAGCAGAAACGGTCAAACACCGGCGCAGTTCTCCAGCAGAACTTAATAAATCCATTCAGCGAATATCAGCGTGCAGTATTCGGGTCAGGTGACTTCTCTGGGCTAAAGCTCATCTGAGACGGACTGATGCAAAGTTGAATGTGTGTTGTGGTCTGACAAGTCCCCCTTTCAAATTGTTTTTGGAAATATTGTGTTTGTGCCAATGGCATGGGTCACTTGCACATCTGTGGAGACATCAATGATATTGAGGGTTACATACACATTTTACATTCAATTAGAGTCATACAGCCCCCAAAAATGAATGGGCTAACATAATCATAAATGAAATTGTCATTTTTTGTGCTTGGTTGAAATCTTTTGCAGTGAATAACTGCCTGAAGTTCACCAGACACTGGGTTTCCTCCCTGGCCATGTTCTTCTAGGCTTTAACTGCAACTGTCTTTAGTTCCTGCCCTTCCTTCTTGCCTTCTTGGGGTATTTTACCTTCAGTTTTGCCTTCAGTAAGCTTGCATGCATGCTTGATTACATAGAGGTCAGGTGGTTGACTTGGCCATTGCAGAACATTCCATATCTTTGCTTTAAACACGTGGGACAAGCAGTGTCCACCCCCAAGAGTACTCAGACGACTTAGAAAGCCCTGTAATGCCAAGCCAAAAGCATTTAGACCAAGAAAGCCCACTGATGCTTATCCCAAAAGCCTCAGCAATGTCCATCCCAGGAGTATTTGAACTAAAAACATCCAGTAATGTCCATGCCGAGACCATTAGGACCAAGAAAGCGATGTCCCATCCAAGAGCAAAGCATTTAGACAAAAAAATCCAGCAGTGCCCTTCTCAAAAGCTTTTTCACCAAGAAATCTCAATCTTGCTCAGTCCAAGAGCTTTCAGACCAAGGGATCTGAGAATTGCCCATTTTCAGAGTGTTTTTACCAAGAAGGCCCAGTAGTGGCAACTAGACAAAGAATAATGCTCTTTTACATATAATTTGTGCCAAGAAAGACTCTACTATGCAAAAGTGGCAGCCAAATGTCAACAACATCCAGAAACACCGCCGACTTCTCTGGGCTGAAGCTCATCTGAGACAGACTGACGCAATGTGGAAATGTGTGTTGTGGTCTGACGAGTCTCTCTTTCAAATTGTTTTTGGAAATAGTGTTTTTGTGCCAATGGTATGGGTCACTTGCACATCTATGGAGGCACTAGTAATACTGAGGAGTATGTACACATTTTAGAGCAACAGATGCTCTAAATGCTGGTGACATCTTTTCCAGCGACGTCCCCTTCAACACCACAGTGCAAAGCCACAATCTGTACGTTACAACCATGTGGCTTCATAGTAAGCGAGTGCATCTTCATCCTACTAGTTATTTGAAACCTGTGATGCTGTACAAGACTAACGTATTAGAATTACTGTTTACACCTGTCTTCAAATAAATTAGTTTAATGTTGTTGAAAATATTGATGGTAAACTTTTGAACGGTTTGTATGCGTGAAGCCTCTCTTGGCTTATTGCTTTAATATACATAGTCTGAGGAGTCACATAGATCTACAGTGTTTTTTTTAAACAGGTGGTAAATTAGTTTTTTTCAGTCAGTGGGGGATGTTACCATGGTAACTCGGTTAAAGGGGAGATTGAACGGTTTTTCACGGTTTCTGTATAAGTAAATGGTTAATGTGTTAACAATTTATAGTAGTAGTTTGTTGTGAAATGCTGTGTTCCAGAGAAACCTATCAAGAATTGTTAAGTGGTGGTGATGGGAACCAGACGTCTGAAGAGTTTAACGCCTCATATGACATGGTTACGTAAAGTTTAGGTCCGTTCTGATCATGTTCGTCACGTCATAGTGAGAGTTTATACCGTTCAACATGGCGGAGCAGAAACTGGTCTGCAGAGGAGACGAAGTTTATGCTCTGATCTTTAAAAGACGGCGGTGGGACGGACGTCCAGCTTATGTGTCTCAGAACACGACGTCTTCCTCTCGGCCTTCTTTAATAAGGACATGTGAAGGACGTTTTCCTGAGTCTGACATCATTTTAAAGCAGTTAAAAACGCAAGCACTGCTCACTGCTGCTCATCTCACTCTGACTGGACTCACATGATGCTCGTTGTCATGGTAACGTCTACACTAAGTGGATCAAATTACTTGTAGTGGGCATGCAAATGGAGATTTTCCCTCAGACTGTTGAGTAGAGTGAGCATATAAACACCTCAGTCTGAATCTATAATAGGACTGTATTCGATCAGATTGGCAAAAATCTTTGCATGTAAACACAGCCAGTGATTTATGAGAAGATGTAGGCCTAAAACATCACGTTTAAACATCCATTCATGGCGGGGGGTACATGAAGGGTGTTGTAAAGCAAAATAGCCCTCCATTTTTTTTTCCAGATGTTCCACTATTTTACAATAAACATTCAGAAGACAATGAAGAGTCACTGGTGGTTTTGGATGGTAAATAAAATGATAAGAAGACGTGACCCCTGGTTCCCGTCACCACCACGGTAAACAAGTCATAGTCAGTAAATTTCTCTGTAGTGGAGCATTTGACATCAAACCACTCTGAATGACTTTGTTTGCATCCTGACGATTGAGTTATGCAGAAATTTTAAAAAATCAGTGGAATTCCCCTTTTACCAGCACAGGCCTATTGTGCAGCCGCAGAATTCCGAAAACATTTCTCCCTCTCCCTCTCCATCTCTCTCTCTCTTCCGTAAGAGCTAAGCAGGATGAGATATGATGGATATTTCTCCTTGGCTGCTCTAAGTGCCTCTTAGCTTTATTTAGCTTTAAGCTTCGACTCTGTTCCATGCAAACTCACAAAAACACCCCTGACCCCCAGGCCACCGAACCCCCCTCTATTACCCCAAAACCACCCGGTCTGCTCTCTCGCTCGCATTTATATCTGCCCGTCCCTTTCATACACACACAGGCGCGCGCACAGGGCCGGTCTCCGTGGCGACGGCGTGTTATCGTAGCCCTTGTTCCTGAGGCACCTCTGCTGGATCCATGCTAACGTGATTTGCCGGCTGCAGCATGGAGCAGGCTAATGGAATTAGCGTCGAGCTAATGGAGGGAGGGAGGGAGGGAGGGAGGAGAGGATGAGGGAAGAAAGAGAGAGGCGTATGTTTGTGCGTTTGCGTGTGTTCGACATGCATTTTGGTCTTTATCTTTACTCTTTTGCTCACATCACTCCCTTCACCTATGTCTTGTCAATTTATCCTTCTCTCTTTTGTTAAAGCACAACGTTTTAAGGGAATAAAGTTGTTTTGTTACTATCGTCACTGTCGTGAAAAAAAAC
Source organism: Colossoma macropomum (assembly GCF_904425465.1). NCBI lineage: Eukaryota > Metazoa > Chordata > Actinopteri > Characiformes > Serrasalmidae > Colossoma > Colossoma macropomum. The sequence goes on from NW_023495515.1 coordinate 2,850,484, forward strand.
TTCAAAGCAAGCACCTTATTTAAGGGGAACTCCAGTGAGGTTTTTATATATAATGTTAATGGTGATAAAATAGTGGTAAATATGAACAAGTTTTCTTTGGGGTCTATTTTGCCTTACAACGCCCTGCATGTACCTCTCCGCCATGAATGAATTAAAAAAAAATTTTTTTTGGCCAAAGTTTATCTCCAAACTGTCAACTCAGACTTCATTTTTAAGTGTTTCATGTAAAAACTTCCACACATTCGCACAATGTAAAGAGCAGCTAATGTGTATGTACCCTATGGACCATCATACCGAATTAGTTCAAACTGTGCTCCCACAGTAAAAACACTGTTCAAAAACATTTAAGTATTCAGACCATATATATTTAATCGGTTTAAACTCGAGGCCTTAATAGAGATATTAATAAGCTAAATATGTACAACATCATCATTTATAGGGCACTTTCTATTGGGAGGTGTCTGGACCAACCCTAACCCCTCAATTTACACTACTTACATTTTATTGGGGTTTTTTTTAAGGTTTTTAAATTTATACTTACACTTTTTGATTTCTTTTAAAGTGAAGTTAAAAAAAATTAGATTTATCAGTTTAATTTTTGAATAAAAAAAAAATGCTGTCCCACATTTTCATGTCACTACAGAGACACTGAGTTTTAGTCTAAGGGCGGAGCCTATTTTTAGCCACGCCCCTGCATTTTAGAGCAGGAAGTGAGACTGCATCCCTGTCCCTCATGGCCACATGGTGAGCAGTTATATCCCACTGTTTAGAAGTACTGTATGAAAATCAGTGTGTAACATCATATATTGTCACTACTGAAACACATTTTCTGTAATTAAGTAACTTTTTTGTGTTTTAATGAAGAATATAATGATTTTATGTGTGCACAACTGTCCAGAGCTGTGTGTGCTGGTCATGTACCAGTTAGTGTTTCTGAGTTCTGCTCAAAACGAACGAAAGTGTCACTACTGAAACAGTCACTACTGAAACATTTGGTAAAGTTTCGCTTACGTTATGATTGTTTTGGTAATGATAAAATGGAAATTCAATAATTTTAATAAAATAAACATAATGAAGGTCGACTAAGGTCACTCAAAGCAAAAAGATTTTAGTCTAAAGTCTAAGTCAGTTAAAAGCCCAAAATGTGTACGTGTACATTACATAGTTATAAAGTAATAATAACAATAACAATTTCTTCTCTTTCTTTCTTTCATTCTGTGTTTATTCCAGCCATCAGGAGGAAAGAGAACGGATGGTATGATGAAGAGCATCCCCTCGTCTTCCTCTTCCTCGGCTCTTCCGGAATCGGTGACTTCTCTTTGTTTCAGCCTCTAAACAGAAATATGAAGTTGAAGCCTTTACTTCCCAAATTTTTTAATTGTTGTTTTTTTTCAGTGCCCCCAACAAGTAGTTTTGAACAGCCAACAAGGTCTCAGTATGCGGTCGTGTGCAAAAGTTTAGGCGCCCCAGTCATTTACATTACTGTATGTGCACTTCTTCAGGTCTGTTGAAAAAGCTTCCCAGGGTGCTTCTTATGAAGCTGCTTGACAGATAGATAGCCAAAAGTATGTGGACACCCCTCCTTCTTATTGAGTCCAAGTGTTTCAGCCACACCCATTGCTAACAGGTGTATAAAATCAAGCACATAGCCGTGCAGTCTCCATAGACAAACACTAGCAGTAGAATGAGTCGTACTGAAGAGCTCAGTGACTTTAAACGTGGCACAGTCGTAGAACACCACCTGTGCCACAGGTCAGTTTGTGAAATTTTTCACCCTGCTAGATCTGCCCTGGTCAGCTGTAAGTGCTGTTATTGTGAAATGGAGGTGTATAGGAGCAACAACAGCTCAGCCACAAAACAGTAGACCACGCAAACTGACACAGCTGGACTGATGAGCACTGAAGACTCTTTCTGAAAAAACATCAACAAAACAGGAAACCCTGACTTGATTATATCAATAGTTTTAATTAACTGTAATAAGTCTTAAACATGCTTGAATAACTGAATCCAGTCACTGAATCAAAATGTTAAGTGTATCAAATTGAATTGTTCTTAATTCACAAAAATCATTTTAAAATCAATTTAAAAAAACAGTTAATTGTGAATCAGATGCTTTAAGTAGGTCTGTCCAAAGTTTTGACTGGTACTGTACAAACTTCTGCTGGACTTCGACAAACCTCTCCGAAGCTAAACAGTCACTTTTCCCTTGTTTGTGAATAACTGTTCTCATTTCGGCCTTTTCTTTCATCCTAAGCACTCGTACACAAGATGTCCCACCACCACCACACACACACTCATGAACTGTGACAGTTGTTTGTTTGTCTGATGGTCCTGAGGAGATTGATGTAGATTGCTAGATGCCTCATATTGCCGTTTTATTGCCTGCAGCTTCTCTGACCACCAGCATCAATATTCAGCAGCCCCCCCGCTTACCATATATGTATATTAAAATTCATAAGAGGAATATTTTACGCAGCGAGAGAGACACAGAGGGAGAATGGATGAGCGAGACGGACAGGAGATGGAAAACAGAGTCAGAGAGAGAGAAATGACGGACCCGGAAAGGGAAAAACAAAAAGCCCAAGTGGGCACTGGGTGGGACGCTGATTTCAGTCACGATCGGGGGGGAAACTCTTCTGGTGGAGAATCTTGTGAAATAGAATGTAATTGGCTCTTTGGTAGCTGCTGTGGAGGGGAAGGACAAGCTTTACAGTAAAGACCTGCACAGGCCTGATTATTAATGACCACACCCACCCTCTTCAGAACATGCCCACCTGCAAAATCTAGTGTCCACAGGTACAAGTTATTCAGGAAGAAACAGAAAACATATTTAACAAATTTGACAAATATAGTAACGATTTCCAGTGTTTATCTTGTCCACCTTTCGCCGTTATTACAGCTTCCATTCTTTTCAAAGGAACTGGCTTTGAGTTTTTCACAGAAATCTGCAGGGATGTTTTTCCACACCTCAGTTCAGTCTTAGAAGTTGGTTGGCAAAAAAGGTTTATTCACCTCAAGACTGTAGAAACCTTTGTGTAACGTGTGTCGATTTTATTCAGTATTTGCTTTTTCCATCAAACCTTTTGTATTTGATATGGTAATATTTGTTAAAATAGAGGATGGAAACCTTCTTCAATCAGGGGCCCAATTACAGAACCTTCATAGACAGAAGTCTTTACCTAGAACCTTACATACAATCATGTAATTAGAGGGAATGAAGCTGGAGAATGAAGTTCTAAGGTAATTAATATCCAGAATGAAGTTGTATTAAAAATGAATATTGAGGAAATAAAATTATATCCAGGATGAAATTACATTAAATTATTATCCAGAATGAACTTGGAATACAATTAATTTCTAGAATGATCTCATAATAAAATTTGAATGAAATTATAAAAGAATAAAAACTAGAAAAAAAAAATCCACAATGAACTCATAATAAAATTAATGAAATTATGATAAAATTAATATCCAGACTGAAATTACAATAAAATTAATATACCTGAATGAAATTATAATAAAATTAATATCCAGAATGAAATTACAATACAATTAATATCCAGAATAACTTCATAATAAAATTCATATCCAGAATAAAATTATAATAAAATTAATATCCTGAATGGAATCTTACTAAAAATAATATTCAGGATGAAATTGTGGTAAAATTATAATCTATAATGAAATTATAATAAAATGAATATCCAGAATTAAATTATAATAAAATGAATATTCAGAATGAAATTATATTAGACTTAATTTTCCAAATGAACTTGTAATACAATTAATATTCAGAGTGACATTGTAATAAAATTTATGTCCAGAATGAAGTCATAATAAAATTGTTCACTATGAAGTTATTATGAACTTCAGGGGAAAAAAATCACTTGAAAAAGTGCAGCATGAATAAATATGATGCCATTATGGAAGTTATAGTGAGCTTGTTATGCTTCTCTTTTGAATTGAATGGCTAACGATAGAAACAGAGGACAGTCTTGAGGAGATTCTGTCCAGTTAGGATGTTTGTGTGATGCTGTTTTCTTATCTGGAGTTCATGATGAGATTATGAAGTTGGGATATGTTGTTCTGTAATAGCTACTGTCCTAAATTCAGTCCTAACTGTTGTCATGGTGACTAAACAGAGTAAGGATGTTTCTGTAATTCGGCCTCAGGTGTAGATTTCTGTTGCACATGTATTCATGTAGCTGGTATATGGTACATGTGGCTGTATTGGCCATGGAAACTGACAAGGACAGTGCGGTCAGCAAAGTCCTTCAGCTGTGCTGCAGTAGTTAGCCGTGTAGGCTGTGGTCGTAGCAACATTAAAGCTACTGAAGCAGATGATCTTCCCTCAGTGATGCTCCTTACTGAGCTGCACTGCAGGCTGCTTTGGGGACATGATTAAAAAATATTGTGACTGTAAAATATTGTAACATTGTAAAATAGTGAGTGTTTGTGTTTGTAGGTAAAACCGAGCTGGCCAAGCAGGTGGCCAGGTACATGCACAAAGACATCAAGAAGGTCAGTATCAAACAGCAACACCAGCAATAAACCAACCATATATTATCCATATATTTATTCATATTTATTGAGTTACTGACTAATGTAAACATGTTCTATTCAATAGGGTTTCATAAGAATGGACATGTCTGAATTTCAGGAGAAACATGAGGTAAAATGTTCATACTCTCATATGATTGAGCTGTCAGTTCATTTACTGTATTTTTTATAAGCATTAATATACAATATAGTAGTAAAGGTTCAGGTCTGCTCTTCACAAGTTTAGAAAAAATTACATTTTTGTTGGTAATAAATGTGTGAAGCTGTTCTAATATCTAGAATAAGCTAAACTTATTAATACAAATATAAAATATAATACAAATATAATGCAAACATAATTCAATCAGCATCCAGCATTAAATTATAATAAAATACATATTAAACAAAAATTATAATAAAATTAACATCCGGAGTAAAGTTTATATCAAGAATGAAGTTATAATGAAATAAATATTCAGCAGTAAATTATAATAAGATTAACATCCAGAGTGAAACTTATATCAGGAATGAAGTTAAAATAAAAATTATTTTAAAATAATATTCCAAATGGCATTATAATAAAATTGATATACAGCATGAAATTATAATGAAATGAATATCCAGTATGACATTATTTATATATTTATATGTAATAATATTTACATATTATATTATATTTATTATTATTATTTTATTGTATTATAATAATATTTATATATGATTTATGTTCTGAATGGAGTTATAGTAAAATTACTATACAGAATGAAGTTATAATAAAGTTAACATTCAGAATACAGTTATATTTACATCTAGAATGAAGTAATAATAAAATGAATATTCAGATTAGATTTATAATAAAATGAATATTCAGAATGAAGTTATAATACAGTTTATATCCAGAACGAAGTTATAATCAAATTAACATCTACAATAAAGTAATAATGAAATTAATATGCAGAAGGCCTCATAATTCAGCTTGGTGATCATATTTTATGGCAGATGATGAGATGAGAAACTCAGTATAATGTAAGTAAATAATTGCAGTATTTTATCATTTAATGACCTCATTTTTCTGGAGAAACTTCAAATATGTAATACAGGATCTACACCTGCCTTTTGGTGTGTCGTGTACAGTATTTCCATCTACACTGTTATTACTCAGCACAGTTCTGATCAGGCTGGGTGTTTGTGTGTGAGCAGTGTGTGTAGTGCAGTGTGTGTAGTGCAGTGTGTGTAGTCTTGTGTGTGAGCAGTGTGTGTGAGCAGTGTGTGTAGTGCAGTGTGTGTGAGCAGTGTGTGTAGTGCAGTGTGTGTAGTGCAGTGTGTGTAGTGCAGTGTGTGTAGTGTGTGTAGTGCAGTGTGTGTAGTGCAGTGTGTGTGAGCAGTGTGTGTAGTGCAGTGCGTGTAGTGCAGTGTTGTGCAGTGTGTGTGAGCAGTGTGTAGTGCAGTGTGTGTGAGCGGTGTGTGTGAGCGGTGTGTGTAGTGCAGTGTGTGTAGTGCAGTGTGTGTAGTGCAGTGTGTGTAGTCTTGTGTGTAGTGCAGTGTGTGTAGTCTTGTGTGTAGTGCAGTGTGTGTGAGCAGTGTGTGTGAGCAGTGTGTAGTGCTGTGTGTAGTCTTGTGTGTAGTGCAGTGATTAGCCTAGCGTGCAGTGCTGCTGGTGTCAGCTGTGCTGCTGCTCTTTGTCTTTACAGTCTTAAAGCTGATGTCATCATTTTAAAGGCATTGTTATTAGTGACCCCTCATACCTGAGCTGTCAGTCTTAAGCCGTTTAGCCGTGCGCTAAAGCACTGACCTTGGGCCTTAACTCCCTCACAGACACACAGGGATGAGTGAACGTAGTACTCTCTCTCTCTCTCTCTCTCTCTCTCTCTCTCTCTCTCTCTCCTCTTTCTCTCTCTTCTCTCTCTCTCTCTCTCTCTCTCTCTCTCTCTCTCTCTCTCTCTCTCTCTCTCTCTCTCTCAGGTGGCTAAGTTCATTGGCTCCCCTCCAGGTTATGTTGGTCATGAGGAGGGTGGTCAGCTCACTAAGCAGCTGAAGCAGTGTCCGAACGCTGTGGTTCTGTTTGACGAGGTGGATAAAGCCCACCCGGACGTCCTCACCATCATGCTGCAGCTGTTTGATGAGGTACAAACGCACAAGTCACACTTGCATCACTGCCAGATGTTCTCAGACGTTCCTGAGCGTTCTAGAACATCACCAGTTTGTGGGGTTGCAATATTACTTGTATTCCGGAGGAATATGGGATCCACTTTTGAGCCACGGTTCCTCTCGGTGGTTCTTCCTCATGTTCTTAGGACGTTTCACCTCTTGAGTCTTGGTTCCTCTTGGTGGTTCTTCCTCATGTTCTTAGGACGTTTCACCTCTTGAGTCTTGGTTCCTCTTGGTGGTTCTTCCTCATGTTCTTAGGACGTTTCACGTCTTGAGTCTTGGTTCCTCTCGGTGGTTCTTCCTCATGTTCTTTGGAAAAAAAAATGTTCATTATAAATTGATCAGAAATGTTTCTACACGTTCACAGGCCACTTTATTAGGAACGCTTGTACCACAGCCAGTGAGTGGAAGTGCAGTAATTGAGTGTAATTAATAATAAAAAGAAACATCTTCATTGAAACATCTCCTCTGCAGGGTCGTCTGACGGACGGTAAGGGGAAAACCATTGAGTGTAAGGACGCCATCTTCATTATGACCTCCAACGTGGCCAGTGACGATATTGCCCATCATGCACTGCAGCTGAGACGGGAAGCCGAAGAGCAGAGCCGACGCCGGCTGGCAGAAAATCTGGGTAAGACACCACATTTATTCACACTTAGGATCAACATCCATTTAAAACACACAGATCATAAACATTAACATTAACCGCTTAAACATTTAACCTAAAGGCCTGTATGGAGGCCCACATCTCATAACTACCTAACTTACGCAACTTTTGTAATAGTTATTTAATACTTCATAGTAGTTACTGAATGAGTCACATTAGTTGCTGAATAAATCATTTTAATATGTAATTCATAGTAAAATATCCTGAGTAATTTATAGTAAATACTGAAAACTTCATAGTAGTTACCGAGTTACCGTAGTAGTTGCTGAATAATACATAGTATTTATTGAATAATTCACAGTAGTTATAAAATAATTACTAATAGTTATTGGATAATTCATAGTACTTAACAAATTTTACTAGCCTCTAAATTAATAATAGTAGTTAGTGAATAATCTGTAGTAGTTGCTGAATAAATCATTTTAGTATAGAATAATTCATAGTAGAATTTCCTGAATCATTTATAGTAAATACTGAACGATTCATAGTAGTTGCTGAATAATACATCATAGGTGCAAAATAATATTTAGAATAATAGCTGCTGAATTGTTTAAAGGAAATATTGAATAATCTTTTGTAAATACTGAATATTAATTTTCAGTAGTTACTGAATAAATAATAAATAAATAATAAATAAATAAATTAATAAAAATGTAAGAAAAGTAAGAAAATTACTAACAATTTACTGCATTTTTTTTTGCAGATGACGTTCAGCAGAGTGAGAAAATCACCATCTCCAAACAGTTTAAAGAAGAAGTGATTCGGCCCATTCTGAAGGTAAAGTACTGCACTGTACTGATACTTTTTTAAATAATAAAAAAACGGAAACAAAGAAACAAAAAAAACCACACTTAGTGTTTTTTGTGATGGCAAATCACTTCGCTGGAAAAAATAAACTATGATGCCTTTAAAAAGACTTTAAAACTTTTATTAAAAGAAAAACATGCATAGCTATGTAGCTGTAGAAGTAGAAGTACATTGCTGGCTGCTAAGTACATTCCCTGCCTATTTGTCACTACAGATGTCTTGCCCATGTGTCCAGCTAACCGTAGGACCTTTAAACATGCAGACGGCCATGGCAAAAATGAAATAAATAAATAAATAAATAAATAAATGTTTGAACATTCGTGGTCATATTCCATGTTTTGTTGATTTTCTTAGTGAGAAAAACAGTAATTGTGCACGACAGTGTGTGGAAGTGTGTTCTCTGTAGAGGATGTGTTCACTTTGAAAATCACTGAAAGTTTGTCATTGGATCAAACTTTTGCATCCAACTGGAAAAATCAGCTGAGTTAACCATTGTCTTTGAGTTGTGCTGAAATTTATAATTCGACACGCAAGAAAAATGTGATCTTAATTCACCTGAATCTCACGTTTTAACGACTATGGCAACCTGATGTTTCTGCTGTAGTGGAGCCGCAGGCTACAGCGACAGGAATCCACGAGTCTAATTCGGCCACCTTAGCCATCCCTGCTACTGTTGTTGTTTAAAAGCCCCCAGTGACTTCACCAGTCATAGTATTCTGATGGTTCACAATGGCAGTTTATTATGAGATAGCACAGCCATAACTGACCCAGCAAAGTTTTTAGGAAACACTCAGCTTAAAATGTAGTTTTAAAGCATATGAACTAAGATGTTTCAGTGTATGACCTTCATTTGATTTGATTGGCTTCTTCTGCTGCATCCCAAACCACATACTAGCACACTAAATAGTATAAACGATGTAGTTCCATTAGAACTGCCATTAGGTGAAGTGTTGGGATGCAGAATAGGATCAGCCAGTGAGACGTGTTCAACAGTCCAGCAGCTTCAGTGGCTGATTATAGCTCTGCTGTGCTGCTTGTTAGATGCTCATTAAAATCACCAGGTGAATGTTTATGGTATTTCCTAGATGCCAACATGATGTTGGTGTCTTATTCACCAGATTCTTTTTCCCCAATTCATTCAACAAACGAGGCGCCTAATTGTAATTACTGCAGCATTTAAAGCGGACTGTAAAATTTAAATAAGAAGCTGAGAAATTGCTGGCAAATAAGAAGCCAAATTCAGCTTAATTGTGTTTATTGGTGTCTGTGGTTGTTTTTGTAAAATCTCATGCATTGGAATGTTCTGAACTGGAGAGTTATGCAGGTTATACAGATCCAGTCCACCAATCTAGCTAATCTTCTAATTGTAGTATTTTAGGAGACTGTGTTTAAAGTGTCCACATATCTTCATGTTTTTCGTGGTCATTCTGGCTTTTTTGCTTGGTCTTCATCCACTTGCAGGGCTGTAGCTGCAGGAACAGTGGTGAGACAAGCTACTTGCCTACTAGAGGCGTTCTTAAAGATGTAGTCAATACTATGAATATTGGTACCTGAATCTTATTGGACATGCACCTGTGGTACCTGAATGTGAATGATGTCTTTTGATTCCCTCAGGCCCATTTCAGGCGGGACGAGTTTCTGGGACGGATAAATGAGATTGTTTACTTCCTGCCTTTTTGCCATTCTGAGCTCATTCAGCTGGTCAGCAAAGAGCTCAGCTACTGGGCCAAAAAGGTACAAACTGTTTTGCTCTGTGTACATTCTACATGCCAAATGTACAGATAACACGCTAGTATTTTTAACCCCATTAATGCATCATAGTTAGTTTGTCACTAGTTTGTTGCTTCAAAGCATCTGTAGTAGTGCAGACTGCAAACCCAGCTGCCCCCTCGTTCAAACACATCTTTTAAAGGACTTTTAAAACACTACCTTCAGCAGACTGCACTGGATAGTCTATGGATAAACCAATGAGCAGCAAACTGACAAAAGCAACAACAAAGTGGTGCTCCAGTTCCCCTCAAGAGCCTCCACTGTAAAAAGAATCCACAAGCTGTAGGAACAAGAACTGAACATAATTTATTCATTTTTCTGTGTAGGAAAGAAAACAAAAAATGTATATTTTACAGTAAAATACACAAAAGCCTCTTGACAGCTAAACATTATATCAAATCTGTCAGTATTTCATTTGTCTACTCTTTACTTTTCTGCACCCACTGCCACTAATTCTTCCATCCTTCCAATCTTAAAACCACCCGGAGTCCTCCCAACAAAAGCTTCCCAAAGATCTTACTGATATTGTTTCCCTTTAAAGGGATGCTAACATGCACACAAGCTGCCACCCAAACTCACCTCAGCTGCCTTCAGATTTCTTTCAGTGCATCTAAACTGTCTAAAGAGATATATCTGAGATTAGATAATCCACTGGCTGAAGGAGGAGGAAAGTCAATGGAAAACAAGTGAAAAAATAGGAGTCTCCAAAAATTGGAGTTTAAAAAATTGATAAAAATGCAGAGAAAATAAGACTCGCAACAACCACCTGCAACACCTGGTGGACCACCAAATCACATAGATAAACAGCACTTAAAGCTTTTATATTTGAGAGAGGAGAAAATCAAGCTCCACTCTTGCTTCAGAGAGGCCTTTTTGTGTGTGTGTGTTTACAAACTTAGTGTTGTTTCCAAACTTTTGGCTTGTAGTGTATATGTATATGTGTGTGTGTGTGTGTGTGTGTGTGTGAGAGAGAGAGAGAGAGAGAGAGAGAGATAGTTAAACAGTGTGTTAATCTGTACTGTATGCACAGAAGCATTTCTCTTGGTGCTGTTGACAGAGCTGAAGCTGAGGAACACACAAACAACACACGCAGAGGGAATCAATAACAGCTTGACGACCATAATCGTGTTAGGGAGGTTAACATGTGGGCCATTCATAAATATTTAAATATTAATAAAACTTCATTTCTGTCAGGCTAGCCCTGCAGGCACAAAAACATGCTTCGAAGCCTTAGAGTGTGTGTGTGTGTGTGAGTGTGTGTGTGTGTGTGTGAGTGTGTGTGAGTGTGTGTGAGTGTGTGTGAGGGTGTGTGTGTGTGTGTGTGTGAGTGTTTGTGCTTTAGTAGCACAATTATTATTATTCAGTGTTTTTGAAATACGCCTTTATAATGTACAAGTAAATATTTGTTTGAATAATAAAATTATAACACTTTGTGAGGAGAAGAGTCTTTTAAATTCCTTCGCTAAGCCAGTTTTGATTTCTTTCTTTATGTAACAACACACTTCATCACAGCGTGTCTCGGGGACATATGTGAGGCAGTTTTTCTGACAGTCCAGCACCAGTTCATCGCACTGCACTCCTCTTTCTCTTTTAACTTCAGCTCTTCCAAGCATAATGGTCTTTTCCAATGAACCGCTTCTTCCCAGAATGTGTCCAAAATAAGAGCTTCAGTTTGAGTATCTGGGCCTCGAGTGAGCACTGAGGCTTGATTTGGCTGAGGATCTATTTGTTTGTTTTCTTTGCCGCCCAAGGTTCTCTCAAATGTCTTCACCAGCCCACAAAGGCAAAGATGCCCAGTCCTAGTCCTGGAGATCTACCACCCTGCAGAGTTCAGCTCCAACTCTCATCAGACTTCATCCAGATAATAAAAGCCTTCAGGAGCTTCTGAATGTTAAAGCCAGGTGTGTTGAACTCTCCAGGGTGGTAAACTTAAAAAATGTGGTTCTTTAGTTATGGCAATGGTTCTATTTACAACTATGAGTTCTGTGTAGAACCAGTTCATGCTTAGGTGGTTCTTTACCTGGTGAAATGGTTATGGCACCAAATGGGTTCTACCACGTATTCAAAAGGTTTCTATATACAACACATTCTCCATCAACCCAAAGAAGCATTATATCATGCAAAGAACCATTTAAGTATGAAATAGTTCTATATAAAACTCATGGTTTTTACTGAACCGTTTTCTTTACTTAAGAACCCTTGAAGAACCATGCTTTTTAAGTGTGTATAGATCTCCAGGACAAGGTTTGGGCACCCCTGTTCAAAGGCATCAATATTTGTCCTGTCTCGCTTGTTTATCGTCCAGCTTTCATGTCCATAAAGAACCACAGAGAAGACCACAGTCTGGACCGTTCATATCTTTTTTTCTAGAAACAAATCTTTGCATTCGAAGATGAAGCACTTTAGTCATTGTTCTGCCAAGTGCCAGTCCGTGTTGGCAGCTAATTGCTTAAGAAAAATGATTGTGTCAGATATGAAGCCAATATTTGAAGATGTATTTATTGTACACTGGAAGAGCTGAATGTTAAGGTGATGCTGGGTTACTGTGCAAAACACCTGCATCTTATTCATTTTCATGCATTTGTAAACCTACAGAAATACATCTTTGCAGTGCCAATTCAGGTGGATTCAGTCCTGTTTTCTGCATTTTATCAGTGTTTATATATCATCAGCAGCAAATATGAATATCAGCCCAGAATTCTCATATCAGTACCTTCTTATATGTTATGGGTATCAGTCAGTGTTCTACAACACTCAGCAACTGCATCTATCATAAAAGGGCAGGTTTACCTCAGTGGACATGGTAGTGGACAGCATGGCCAAAACTGTATATCACAAATAGAAAAACAATGCAATATGTTACACAAGGGCCTTTATTCTTCAAAGGTATGCAAATATTAACTTTCATACAACATAGAAATGAGCAGAGATTTGAGCGCAAATGATGAATCAGCTTCGCTGCATGAAATCAAGCGCCAGCCTACCAGCACCTAATCTACATATCGTTTACATAGAGCATGTACTAATTCATGCAGATGGTTCAGTAGGGAGCCAATGGACTACATTCAGTGGCTCATGGGCCAATGGTTGTTCTTGTAGGTGGAGTCTGAGCTCAAGCTTCGGTTGCACTGCTCCCCCTTCTGACCCACCTTATACTGTTACAATGACGACCACTGGACGATGTCAAACAAAACGTATTAGAATAATGTGATTGTTTTTTGTGATTATTTTCCCAGAATAACATTTATTGTTTTTGTATTTATGTGCTTTTGTTTATTTTGTGGGTGGAGTCGTAGTATAAAACAAAAGCACAGTGTAATATGTGTTTAAATGGAACATGAAATAGTTTGCATTTGTTTATGCTAATGTGCATGTAAAATAAGCACATCCATGTTGGGTACACAACTTTGATGAATAAAGGCCAGTGTGTATCTTGCAGGTATCAAAGTATCGTGGTGTTGTTTCTGCCATATTGCCCACCCTTTGACTGCAGTGTCTTGCCTCGCTTAAACAAATACCCTCTGCCTTCGTCTCTATCTTCCATTTCTACCCCTCCCCCTCTTCTTTTTCCCCCCCAGGCGAAGCAGAGGCACAACATCACCCTGCTGTGGGAGAGGCCGGTGCTGGAGCTTCTGGCTCGAGGCTACAACGTCCACTACGGAGCGCGCTCCATCAAACATGAGGTGCAGCCTTTACCTGATCAATATCGCCATCGATAAACAATAGAGCGATCAATACTGTCATTCTTTGGCCATTATCGCTCGCCGCTAAAGACTCAGCAGGGCGTCAGGAAGGAAGGATGAGCGCAGGAAAGATGGGGTTTAGGAAAGAATAATGGTGTTCTCATTGAGCTGAAGCACCTATTGAATGAGTATTGGTTCATAGACAGGAAAAGTCTGGTGGTGGACGTCTAACTTAATTAATGATTCTGGAGGAAAAAATAATTCAGTATTGTTTGAGTTCTCATGTCGTCACTGCGAAATGTACTTTATATGTCTCAAATAATAACATTTATAGGAGAAAGAAATAACATTCTTAACTCTAGTGAATGTTAATGTAGCAAGTAATTCTGGGTCATTTCTATTGATCCATTCATCATGAGATGTTCATACAATATGAAGGACAGCTGACATTTGAAAAAAAAAAAAATTGGAGTAAAACCCTTTTTAACACAATAGCAGCAATATATAAAAATATATATTCTTCAAAATGGTCATTTTACAGGAGAAGGAAAAAACATTCCTGACTTATAATGGAAGTTAGGAAGCCATTTCGGGCTGCTTCTTCTGATCTGTTCATCCTGAAATTTGAACACAATGCAAAGGGTAACTGGAGTTTTCAAATTATGCAAAAAAGTAAAAAAGCAACACAAACAGAGATACGAGGTTTTTGAGCGACAGCGATGATGTGTTTGAATTCACTGCTTCAACTGCCGAAAGCCTAATTAAAATAGAAAGAAAATCACTGTGTTAAATCTGCCTGTTGCCAGGTGGAGCGTCGAGTGGTGAACCAGTTAGCGGCCGCCTACGAACAGGAGCTCCTCCCTAAAGGCTGCACCCTCCGCCTGACTGTAGATGGAGAGACGGAAGAGGAGAAGGAGGGAGGCGCAGCCCCTTCCCTCCGCTTGGAGCTGGTGGGCGAAGACAGCAAGTCCCGAAAACTGGACATCCGTCCGCCACTCAACCCAGAGGAAGTGGCCTTCGCCCACTGAATACCCGTTAAGGGTGACCTGGTTTGTGGTGGGGCTGACGGTTTGATGGGACTGGTCATGGGGTGTGGTGGGCTACTAGGACGATACTTGTGAAAGATGTGAAAATCATTTACCACATCAACGTGTCAATAAAGGGCGCTTTATCATGGCCACACAGATTTGTTGGAAATGTGAGGTAATTAAAGCATTCTATTTATAATATTAATACACTAACGTCCTACCAAATTTGAGAGAATGAAAAAAATATTGAGAATGAAAAACAATGGAGAAAGTTATAGAAAGTTAGTTAAGATTCATTTAGCTATACGTATCACTACTTCAGTTTTAGCTAGTTATAGTTGGTTACAGTTTTACCTAGCTATAGCTGTAGTTATAGCTACACTATATGGCCAAAATTATGTGGACATCCGACCATCACACCTATATGACTTTGTTGGACATCCCATTCCAAAACCATGGGCATTAATATGGAGTTGCTATTTTGCAGCTATAACAGCCTCCACTCTTCTGGGAAGGCTTTCCACAAGATTTTGGAGTGTATCTGTGGGAATTTGTGTCCATTCGGTCAAAAGAGTGATTTGTGAGGTCATTTGTGAGCTTAGCTTGATGTTGGACGAAAAGGCCTGGCTCACAATGAACATTCCAGTTCATCTCGAAAGTGTTCAGTGGGGTTGAGGTCAGGGCTCTGTGCAGGCCACTGGGGTTCCTCCATACCAAACTCATCAAATGATATCTTTATGGAGCTGCTTTGTGCAATGGATCACAGTCATGCTGGAACAGGAAAGGCTCTTCCTCAAACTGTTGCCACAAAGTTGGAAGCCCATAAATGTCTAAAATGTCTTTGTGTGCTGTAGCATTAACATCACCCTTCACTGGAACTGAGACCCTGAAAAACAGCCCAGCTCATCATCCCTCCTCCACCAAACTTTACTGTGGGTACTGTGCATTCCTGTAGGCAGTGTTCTGACATCCACCAAACCCAGATTTGTTCATCAGGCTACCAGACAGTGAAGTCTGATTCATCATTTCAGAGTTTCCACTGCTCCAGTGTCCAGTGGTGGTGTGCTTTACACCATTCCAGCCAATGCTGGCATTACGCATAGTGCTTGTAGGTTTGTGTGCAGCTGTTTAGCCATGGAAACACATGTCATGAAGCCACTGATGCACAGTTCTCTATAGTGCATGATGCAAGTCCCCCTCTGTGAGTTTACGTGGTCTACTGCTTCGTATTCCAGTTCACAGTAATAGCACTTACAGTTGTCTGGGGCAGATCTAGCAGGGCAGAACTTTTTCAAACGACTTGTGGCAGAGGCTTCCTGTTATAGTGCCATGTTTAAAGTCACTGAGCTCCTCAGTATGACCCATCCTATTTCCAGTGTTTGTCTATGGCGATTGCAGGGCTATTTGATTGATTTTATACAACAATAGGCGTGGCTGAAACAACTGAACTCAATTAGTAATGATGTCCACCTACTTTGGGCCGGATAGTGTAGCAGTTTTAGCTCGTCATAGCTGACAGTCTGAGGCAAATGAAGGAAAATTATTGCTTTTCAGTTCTTTTATGACGGGGTTGGTCTCTAATGAAGTAAACGATGTTGTGTACGTGTAGCTGTATCACTTCACGTCTGTTACATTATCAATAGACCAAGTTTTAAGTTTAAATATTGAGTACATTTTGTGTAAAGGTTGAGCTTCACTGTGAAATATAACATATTAGAAATATGTACATAAGAATGTCACTTCGTATCACTCCTCAGGTAGGTCACATTAATATCTGTGAAAAAAAAAAACAATAAATAAGAGACCAAATATCTTCCGTCACCCAGGATTAGTTTCATTGATCACCAGCTTTGAGTAGTAAAGATTTGAAAGTAGTGTTTGTGAAACTGTGCTGAGCATGTTGTGTGGAATATTAAAGTTTCAGTAATAAAGTGAAGCACTGAAACAAGCCATCGAAAAGAGTGAGCGAAGGCCTGTGAGGTCAGCTACCATAGAAACGCTGACATAGTGCTTTGCCATATGTATAGAGATGTAAAGTGATTCTGCATGTATATAGAGAAAGATTATAGATGTATTTATTGAAGGTTACATATAAGAAATTAGTGTTTACTCACCAATGTTGTGATCGTTGGCTTGGAGAGGTTTTTTTTTTAAAGGCAAAGTTATTCTCACCATTGACATTCTGCCATCGTGTGAAATATTCTTTGCTATTAGAAAGAACTTTATTAATCTTTTTTAAGGTGTGCAGGATTAAAGCCTAATACATTGTTTACAGCTACAGGTAATTGTAGATCGGCCAATTCCCATGTGTTTTAAAGGGCCTGTATCATGGAAAACCACTATTTTGAAATGAGATTGATGGACACTATATAAACCATTTAAAACATACCGTTCACACTGAAGTCCATACAGTCCATATATTTAGACTAAGCTGCAAAAACAGCCTGTTTTGAATTCACCTTTTCACAAAAATGAATATTTACATATATCTGCCTATTCAGCAGTTCACGTACAGCAATTTAGTCCCGCCCACTCACTCTGAAGCTATAAGGAGCGTTTAAGGTGGATGGCTTTTTTTTATTAGGCACAGCACAAGGCAGCCAATCACAACAGAGCTCATTTACATTTATCAGTCTTGAAGGTAACAAAAACTCTTTACTTTTGTGGGACAAGGTTGATGTTGGAGATTTTGGTGCATAAATCTACACAATGTTATTTGGACATCAGGGGAAAAATAAAATACAGGAAACGTAGAAAATGGAGCCTTTAATAAATGAGTACAGTGTGAAACAAATGGTCTGTATCGTATCTGTATCTCTGCTGCGAGTCTGAAAAGCTGAAGTTTATTTGGAAAACTGATATGAGCTGGTTTGAAGAACGAGGCTCCAGATTCCTCCTGGGCGCCTCCTGCCGACACATGGGTTTGGTCAGTTCCATCAGGAGCGCATTGATTTAATTTAATGTAAAAAAGTAGTGATTAACCAAACCAGGTAGTGAATGATGACGGTAAGTAATACTGAGCTTCCTCGAGGTGTGGAAATGGTTAAATTAACACATTAACGTACAGAAAATCACTGCTTATCGTTTTAATGTTGTTTAATGTGTTAACGTTATTTATGCTTATTCTAATATTATTTAGAATCTTTATATATATATATCTATATATATATATATATATATCTGTCTATCTATCTATCTGTCGTCTGTCTGTCTATCTGTCTAGCACAATTTCTATTTATTTGCTGTTTAACATATTGAGGATCTATGTATTTATATATATATTTAAACACACACACAAACACGAGGTGGGGAGACCAATTTTTCATTAAAAATGATATTATTAGCATAACAAGCAATAAATTAAATCCACCTAAGAGTTGTCTAATCACTTGTTTCAGTGGAAGGGATAAGCCAAAAAGACAAAATCTGACCCTTTGATGTAAAGATCTGAACATGGTCGATGTGACAAATCTGCGTCAGTTTGACATCATTTCAAACATTTCTTCATTTTACTTGTCAAAACTTTTCTTCAAATTTTTCAAGATTCTAAAAGTTTCTGTTTTTATTTTGAGGATTTGATGAAAAATCGTAAATGATTTTCTATGTGGTCTCAGACTTTTGTGAAAATCCTGTGTATTTATACACACACGCTATGTGTATGTATATTGTTGCTGTCCAAAAAAAAACAAATCGCTCCAAAATAGTAACTTGACAGGCGAAGGCAAAAACACTGTGAACTGTAATGTAAGTTATTGTAAAGGATTTTATTCCAAGTGATTTTAGAGCATTTCTGTTGGTCCATTAGTCATTAAATCTTCACACAACGTAAAGGACGGCTGGTGTGTTGAAATATTAAAAAATAAAGATTGCCAAAAATGGAGATGAAGAAATGGAGAACATGGTTTTCTTTGGACAGCAGCAGTGTATATATATATATATATACAGTATATATAAACATATATAGTAAAGTGACACGTTTTCCTTGCTGTACACAAAAATCCAGTAAAGTCAATAAAGTGGTGGAGTCAGTCTTTTCTCAGTGCTGTCGGTGTGGTATTTAATTAAAGCTGCGTCGGGTCTGGAATGCGTCGTCCTCTGCAGGTTCCTGTCTACGGCCTAAAAAGAGACGTGTTGGGGAAATTTGTGGGGAATGTGAAACGTGTGTGGCTGTGTGTGGTTTAAATGAGCAGAGGAACAGAAGAAGGGGTGTAGAAGGGCGGGAACAATGCATAGAGGGACATTCCTCTGTTTCACAGCATCCCTCCATACACATGTAGAGCATCCTCCTCCTCCAGCAGGGAGCGAATTAGCATGGCAAAACCAGAGGCGGCATGCAGGACCCCCCGGCATTCTACTGACAGCCTGGACCCCCCAGATATACACACACAGACCTGCTCTTCCACATCTGTGTGTAGAAACTTCTTATATCACAAATACAAGACTGTGAAAAAGTCAGAGGCCTTTCTGTAATTTAATACGCAGTGAAAACGACATTAAAGCACACATTTTTCATTTTTCAGCATCAGGAAAAAAGCAGGAAACATATTTAGCAAAAAAAAATACACAATGATTAAACATAGCATTTGGGTATTTACTGTGTTGTCCACTCTACTTTTATTACAGTTCCCATTATTTTCAGGAGACTCGCTTCAGTTTTTCAAAGAAATCTGTGGGGATGTTTTTCCACACCTCCAAAGTTCAGCCATAGAAGTTGAATAGTAGGTTGAATTTTCTGCTTCTCACAATCCAAATAATCCCAATAACGAACGCTCTTCAGGTCTTTTTCTTCGATTTATTTTCTCAGCAACAGCTTATTAACAGCTACACATCCGTTCAGACCCACAGTATTGGAATCTTTAGGATTTTTTTGTAGGTTTTTTTTAGGAAATTTATCTAGAACACCGAAACCAAACAACTGAGATCTGAAGAACGGTTCTATAGACTGATGACTCTATTGGAATCATGAAAGTGCAACCAGCCTCTAAGACTGAACTTTGGAGGTGTGTAAAAATATCCCCACAGGTTGAAAAGTGAAAGCAAGTCTCCCAAAAAGAATGGAAGCTGTAATAAAGAGAGGACAGACTAAATACAACTTAGTTTTTGGTTTAAGCTTAATTTTCTGTTAAAGGGGAATTTTGACTTTTCAACTTTGTCTATAATGACATGATTAAGATGTAAACAAAATCATTCTGAGTAGTTTGGTGTGAAATGCTCAGTTGTAGAGAAACTTACAGAGTCAGAATTGTTCCCAGTGGTGGTGATAGGAACCAGACGTCTGAAGAGTTTAACCCCTTAAACTGCAAGGACCAATGTGGCCCACATTTCAGGTCCTCGCCCTCGTAAATACAGAACAACAGAATAATAGAATAATAGAATAACAGAACAGATGAATAATGAGTCTTATTTTCTTGTTCGCTGGGTTCTATTGATGCAGTTTATGAACTCAAAACAGACATAATTAATTTCATAATTCCAACCTCTAGAATTAAACAGGCTGTTTTTGTCATTGTGCCTTTTAGGCCAATATATATAAATGACCTCTGTTTGATTGGCTGTCCTGTATTGCACCTTGTTCAAAAAGCAGTCTGCGCTGAAACACTCCTTATAACTTCAGTGTCAATAGGTGGGGCTAAACAACTGTAGGCTAAATCAGTGGCTGTATGCACTTGTGTTGGATTTCATGACATCACATAAACAGTAACTGAACAATATGCCTATTCATAAAAAAATATATACAAACATACATGTTATGATACGCTGCCTGAGGCCTACACACTCAAAGATTCTACAAGGGTTCTTTAGTAAAGGCAGTGGTTCGATTTAGAACCATGAGTTGTATATACAACCAGATCATGCTTAAATGGTTCTTTGCATGGTGAAATTGTTCTATATAGCACCAAAAAGTGTTCTGCTATTGTTACGATCAAGTTGTGTAACTCTTTTTGGTGCTGCGTAGAACCATTTTCAAAAAGGTGCTACTTAGAACCATACACAACACATTCTCCACCAATCTGAATAACCATTTCACCATGCAAAGAACCATTTAAGCAATAATGGTTCTATATAGAACTCATGGATCTGAACAGAAGCATTGCTTTTACTAAAGAACCCTTGAAGAACCATCTTTTGTAAGTGTGTAAGATATTATTGTATGACAGTTTTTAGATTAGATTTTGGCCTTATTATTATTTTTTTATGTCTTCATGGTGGAAAGATACATGCAGGGTGTTGTGAGGCAAACTAGTCCCCCTCTTTTTCATATTTACTGCTATTTTACCATCATCAACATTACAATAAAATTTAGAAGATATCTATATATATATATATATAGGTTCACTGGTAGTTTTGGATAGTAAATAAAATGTATTTGCATTGTAGACATGGTGACCCCTGGTTTCTATCACCAGAAATCCACAATCAAACCTCTCTGAATGACTTTGTTTACATCTCCACGATTGAATTTTGCAGAAATTCGGGTGGACTGCCCCTTCGAATGTGTATTTCCTGCTTTTTCCTGCTGCTGGAAAATGAATCTTTTGTACTTAATGTCCGTTTTGACTGGAAATGAAGTAAATGAAGGGTGGTCTTACGCAGCTCTGCATGACCCCACATCCTGACCTCGTATAAACAGGAGCCTGTGTGTGGAGGCGGCTTGTTAGAGGAGCAGAGTGAGGAGGGAAGTTAGCGACGGAGGCGTGAGGGGGAGCCGCTCTCTGAGTGGAAAGTGCAGAGACAGACAGTGAGAGGAATATTGGATGACATGCTGAAGTGAATTTGAGGAGGAGAAGGCGGTGAAGGCAGCTAAGTGTTACTGCCAGAATATCATTCAGCCTCTTAAGAGTGAGAGAAATCCACTTACGGCCCGAGACTCGAGGAAGACTTTCATTTCCGTGGAGGTTTGGGAGGAGCGTTTCTCCTTTCTCTCACACAGACAGTTATTCTCTCCCTTTTGCCTGATGAATGAACAACAATGTTCCAGAAATTCCTCAATACGTTTGTGTTCTGGCTGACAGGGGGCTCTGCTATTCTAGATGAGTGCCAAGAGGTCATGGGTGTGCATGTGTACTAATAAGCATAAGGGAATGTTTTTGTGTGCAGTTGTGCTTCTAATAACTATCAGAGAGTAGTAAATGTACAGGAGCATGTATACAAATGCTACTACTACTATCTATTTATCTCGCTACAGCGAAAGTCAGAGAGCGCCTTCATTTATTTCATTTCCACTCATGTGCAAGTTATTTTTTAGTGCCAGGGAAAAAAGCAGAAAACACAAAGAAAATTATATAAAATCCTTGACTAAAAAACAGATTTTTTCTGTTTTTAGTGTCTCCACCTTTTGTCTATATTACAGGACACTCACTTCCAGTTTTTCACAGAAATCTGCAGACACACCTCCAAAGTTCAGTCTTAGAAGTTGGTTACATTCTTTGCTTATCATGATTCAAGACTAATCAGTCTACCTTACCTACTTTATTCAGATGTCCAGTTTCAGTGTTTTTGTCTATGTCCTTTGCTCACTGAGGGCTTCTTGATCATTCTAATATATGCTAACAAGCATGTAACTGTAACATGGAGAGTTTTTTGTAAAACACTGAAGTTACAGTTACTCGCTAGTTAGTTATGGACGAATATTAGACGCAGTGGCAACTGGGCCCCCTGAAATCTTACCCATTCCCTCGAATATTGACACAACTGTACATCCACAGAAAGATCAGACTTCTTGTTTTACACAGGCAGCACTGACGTCTATGTATCTCCTTATCCAGAATGTGTATCACCCATGGTAACCACTTCCACACAGATCCTTTACAACCTTCAACATGATATGCAGTAATAATAACTCTAAAATCTAGTCGTCTTGGCTTGTGAGACTCTAGAGGGCGCTCCTAAGTCTAAAATGAGCTGTTTCCTAAGGAGCTTTTGTTGCTAATTTGTAGTTTGTAAATGATTTGCTCAGCCAATGAGCTGATCAGCTTGCCAACCAATCAGCACTCAGTAGCAGTAATGCTAACCAATCAGCACTCAGTAGCAGTAATGCCAACCAATCAGCACTCAGTAGCAGTAATGCTAACCAATCAGCACTCAGTAGCAGTAATGCCAACCAATCAGCACTCAGTAGCAGTAATGCTAACCAATCAGCACTCAGTAGCAGTAATGCTAGCGTCGTACTGCCTTAAACCTGTTTGGTGTAGAAAAATAGAAAGACACCGTTATGTTTTCTTAGATTTTTTGAATGTAATACATCCTTTTACTATGAAAGGAAAATCCCACATAAATGACTAAAAACTTTTAAACTTTTAATTTTTAGCCATGTAGCTTCATTCACCCTGTACATGTACGACTTGTGGGCGCCCTCTAGTATTTTGCAGTATGATGTTTTTTTTGGTATAATCAGAGAAATAGGAAGTGGCCAGGCTCTCCTTAAACTGGCCATGGTCCAGGTCAACATTAGATGACAGTGGCTGCCTTAAGAGAATCTACTCTGTGACATAGTAACAATAAATAAGCAAGTTACGTTGTCATTTTTAATCAATGAAAGTGATTTTCATATATGGGTGCCTTTAACTCACGAAAAACCGGAGTTAGCCCAACAGGCTACTAAACATCAAAACACCTTTTTGACAATGTTAATTTCCCATTATATAAGCTAACACAGATTCATATGAACCTTTTTTAGCCATTCTAGATTAAATTTAGATATTTAAAGGTTGTAAAAACATCCTATATTTTATTTAAGGTTTGTAGCCGATATATTAACATATACAGTATACGGTCAAAAGGTTGAGTTCAGGTGTTTCAGCCACACTCGTTGCTAAAAGGTATAAAGTCCAGCACATAGCCATGCAGTCTCCATTGATAAATAGGTAGAAGGAGAAGTCAGACTGAAGAGCTCAGTGACTTTAAACGTGACTTTCTCATAGGACGCCACCTTTGCCAGAAGTCAATTTGTGAAAGTTCTGCCCTGCTAGAGCTGCCCTGGACAACCGTAAGTGCCATTATTGTGAATGGAAGCATCTGGGAGCGACAACCATTGCCTTTACTAAAGAACCCTTGAAGAACCTTCTTTTTTTATTATATACCATTCGTATATACACTCAGTGTCATATCTAGAACTTTCAGAAGGCCTAAAGTGAAGTTTTTTCTCAAAAAATTGGTCCCATTGCAAATCAAAGCATGATTGGTTGATTCTACTGTCAGCTCTTATTCTGTCCTCCTTGGAAATTCTTGCTTATGGCTTTGGAGGTTATAAGTACACCCCAATTGGTGTTCAAATAGTTTTGGTCGGAAACAAAATATACACCCTGGAAATAATGTTTTTTTTTTTTCTGTCTTTAAAGAGTCGGTTTATTTTTCGTTACTGCAACAAAATGAAGAGCAGAGGATGTTTATGAGACAAGTAATGTTTTCATTCAGCATCACTTAGCATGCACTTATGTTTATGTTTTCGTATATGGATAATAACTTAAATATAAGCAGTTTATCAGCAACTATCACTGCTATTTTGATGATGCGCCCCCAGCTCGTCAACATCCGACTCCCCCACTAGTAAATACTAGTGGTGGCGTTCATGTCCCCTCACCTTATAAATAAGATCTATCTGAAATGCAGCATTAATTATTTCAGTGGTTAATTTAACATGTAAGGCCTTCAGTTCAGCTCCTGAAGTTCTAACCAATGGGAGAGCTCGCTTGGCTTTTTCTGCCTAGATACAAATCCTGATTGGATCATTTTCCTGGGCTTTTCAAGAATTTATCCCTTTTGTTTCCAAGCAATGAAATGAGTGCCACTGTAATACTTACAGAGTTTAAATACGACACGCGTGATGATCACATCAAACAAACACGACATAAAATTTACATTTTCTTCTCTGAGGGACCAGAAGGCCCTGAGGGTTCCCTGCTAGAACCATGTTTCTTGCTAAAAGCTGCCTGATGTTCCTCACCTGCTGCTCAAAGTTAACAGAAACAACCACGGGACGTTTCCACGGAGGGAGCTGAACGCTGGCGTTCAGAAGGTGGGGGTCTGGTGAGCTACAGCAGGTCCCTCCTTTAGAAGGAGTTCAGAGGGTAAAGCAGAAGACCCCCTCCCCCGAAAACAAACCGGCCCTCCGCGCCTCTTCCTCCTTTCTGAGAGAGCAGAAAAGGAAGAATCCATTGTGGCTAATTCAGCTCTGGCTCGGGCGCAGCTCGCGTGGCAGATTGCGGCTCTAATTAGTTTAGCGGGGGGAGGGGTTTAATTTCATTAACTCTCCACAACCGCAGCTGGGCGG
Source organism: Colossoma macropomum (assembly GCF_904425465.1). Classification (NCBI taxonomy): domain Eukaryota; kingdom Metazoa; phylum Chordata; class Actinopteri; order Characiformes; family Serrasalmidae; genus Colossoma; species Colossoma macropomum. The sequence goes on from NW_023495515.1 coordinate 2,875,396, forward strand.
GGCTCCGGGGCGCGGGGCCACTGACTCATCTGATTAGCGCGAGGGGCCGGGCGGCGCGCACGAGAGAGATAGAGAGAGAGAGAGGGAGAGAGAGAGATTCTGTTTTTCTTTCTCTGTTTTCTTTTTTTCCCCTCAGAGCGACCATTTCAGGAGCAAAGCAAGGACCCGCGCGCGCGCGCGCGCACACACACACACACACCACACACATACAGACAGACACACACACAGACACACACACACAGACACACACACACACAGACACAAACACACACAGACACACACACACCAGACACAAACACACACAGACACACCACACACACACACACCACGACACACACACACACACACAACACACACACACACACTCACACACACACACACACACAGACATCGACTACAGACACCACACAGACACACAGACACACACACACCAGACACAACACCCAGACACACACACACCACACACACGACACCACACAGACACAAACACACACACACACACACCACAGACAGACACACACACGCCACACACACAGACCACACACCACACAGACACACAACACACACACAGACACACACAACCACACAGACACAAACACCACGACACACACACACAGACACACACACGACACACACCCGACACAACACACACACAGACACCACACGACACACACACACACACCACCACACACACAGACACACACACACAGACACAAACACACACAGACACACACACCACACACACACACAGACACACACACAGACACAACACACACACACACACACCACACAGACACACACAGACACACAGACACACACACACAGACAACACACACACCACAGACACCACACACACACACACACAGACACAAACACACACACAGACACACACACAGACACACACACACACAGACATACAGACACACACAGACACACACACACACACACACACACAGACACACACACACACACAGACACAACACACACACACACACACACACACACACAGACACACACACACACACACACACACAGACACACCCACACACAGACACACACAGACAGACACACGCACAGACACACACACAGACACACACACACACCGACACACACACAGACACACACACAGACACACACACAGACACACACACACAGACACACACACACAGACACACACCACAGACACACACACACACACACACACACAGACACACACACACACAGACACACACGCACAGACACAGACACACACACAGACACACACACACACACACAGACACACACACACACACACACAGCACAGACACACACACACACACACACAGACACACACAGACACACACACAGACACACACTCACACACACACTCTCTCTCTCAGCCTGTTGAAGTATATAGTTCAACGTTTATAATAGCCTATATATTTTTTTTTAATTTAAAATAATAACGTGGTGTATGTTTAATAATAATAATAATAATAATAATAATAATAATAATAATAAGTTGTTTGAAATATAAAATAAGAGAAAAATGTTTATCATTTAATCTTATGAAGACCCAGCAATCTGGAATTACCGGAAAAATGATAGACAGACAGATAGACAGAAACAGATAGATAGAAACAGATAGATAGATATAGATAGATAGATAGATAGATAGATAGATAGATAGAGAGACAGACAGACAGACGGGCAGACAGACAGACAGATGGCTGCAGACGCTTCCTGCATTATCGGCTCTCGGAAAGGCTGTAAAGTGTGTTTGTTGTTAATCAGCTTGACTTCAGACTGAAGATATGAGGAACTGTATCTTTACACTGAGCTGAATTGTTCATATAAAACACATCATAAAGAGAGACAGTAGAAACTGATACACTCCGACACTTCTACCGCTGAGGTCACGCGCCACATGAATCACTGCTCTTATACAGGCAGACTGGAACACTGTCTGCAGGGGCTTCATCTGCTTCAGAGACCCTCACCTCGCCCTGTCTCAGCCGCTCTCAGTCTCCGCTGTTAGATCATCTGTACGAACTTGGACACAGGATGAATGTTTTATTGATGCTTTATTAATGTTTTATTACAGTTTTGTTCACCAGGTTTCTGATGTTGACCACAGATTTGTGAACCAAGGCCAGAGAGAGAGAGAGAGAGAGAGAGAGAGAGAGAGAGAGAGAGAGCAGCTCAGTGTCAGGGGCGAGTTTGCAGATCAAACTGTTTCACTTTCCGCTTTAAACTCTTCAAAGCCTCTCTCTCTCTCTCTCTCTCTCTCTCTCTCTCTCATCAGCCTTTTAAATGCGCTGTAAAGCTCCTCTGTTTGTCTTTAAAATGGGCGCTAATCCGGGTCTAAACTCTCCTGGGGGGGTTTCCCCGCACCTTTAAAATTCATTGGCCATTAAACATGAAGGAGAGCTTATGGCCAGGGAGCTTGGGCAAACAGAGGGCGGGGCCTGAGGGCCTTTCACTGTGATTGACAGACGTGCAGCGCCGTAGGAAAGTGGATTGTTCAGGAGGCGCTGCTGGAGGGAGCGGCGCGGTTAATCGCTGCGACGAGAATCGCGATATTGATCTTTTCACATCTCGATGTGTTAATGTTCGATATCAGGACGGGTCCTCTTTTGCCCAGGCCAGCTTTAATGCCCTCAGTGCTGGGCAGCCTGTGGGGTGGTGTGGGACCCTTACAGCCAGAGTCTTTTTAATGTTGTGATATTTTCTCTCTGATACTTTGTGATCTGGGTTTTTTTTGCTGGGGTTCAGGTACTATTAGACTTTCAATGGAGTCAACATCTAACTGACGTTATTAAACTAAAACACCGAATTATTTCTGCAGCGTAGCTACCGGCGCGCAACATCTGATCGATCCCTTTCTTCTTTAATATAAAATACCTTTCCCGCGGAGCAGCGAGGCCAACATATTCAGCCTTTTTCAGTCTAAGTGGCTCAATTAATTTCTCATAGTCTTTAAAACAGGCCCATATTTCTCCATTTCTGCTTTGCCATCACAAAAAAGGGGCATTTTCAGACCCAAAACGGAGGGGGAGGGGAGGGTCCCTAATCGAATTCCGCTTCGTTTTAGTTTGGCTTCTCTCGTCCGTCTGACATTAATGGCATCCGATGGGTCGCGAGGGGGGTCCCGCTCAGGCTCGTGCATGCAGATTGGAGTAATGAAGCTGGGAGGTAGGCTCGAGGGGGGGGTTAAGATTGATGAGAGGAGAAGAGGACTGGTGCCAGAGTGATGGATAGATAGATAAGGAGGGAGAAAGAGAGAGAGAGAGAGAGAGAAAGAGAGAGAGAGAGAGAGAGGGAGGGGCTGATATAAATAACCCATATATGCTGCTATAAATAATCAATAATCATTGGACGCTTGCATCAGCCAATAGGATTGAAAGCAGCCCGTACAGCAGCCTGATGCACTGATGAGCCGATCCTATTGGCTGATGAAAGCAGCGGAAGCAGCCTATTGGCGGACTGCTTGACTCCACACAGATAAACGTCACTGGTGTCGTCATTCGTTCTAGAGATTGATACTGAAATGTAAACTGTTTTTATTCTGATCGAAACTCTGAACAGCGTCCGGAGCCGCTGTCCGGCCCGTCAGTGCTGAAGTGCTGTCCACTAGAAGACTATGACGTATGATAAAACAATCATCATATTTAGCTTTAAATATTCATTACTTTAACTTAAATTGTTGTTTTGAAAGGAAAGATGAATTAATTACGTAATTTATTATACTGACTCGTCATTTTGAATTAATGAATAAATTCTATGAATGAAATTATTTATTCACCAATATGTACACATACACAAATTAGTGAATACTTTGAAATAATATAATCTAATATTTAATATGGATTTTCTAAGTGAAAATGAACACACTGTTAATTTGTAATTTTTTTTTGCAAATTATAATGTATAATTTTTATTTATCTGCTGAGTTTAACATAAATAAGATATAAAATATGAAAATATGAAATGTATAAAATGTGCCACAACGTTTGCACAGTGCACAGCCCCCCCTCCCCCCATATATATATATGTATATATATATATATATATATATATATATATATATATATACAAAAAAATGCATGTCTAACTATGAGCTGTTGTTTGAATGTGTGTCCAGTCTAAATGTAGAGATGTCGAGGTGTTTGTGGTCCAGCGCTGGGCGGGAGAATAAGCGTGTCCCGCAGCTGTAATGTAATGAAGCACGCGCTGCTGAAAGGTCTGGATGACCACTTGTTGCCGATATCCGCGCCTTCATCCTCCTCCTCCTCCTCCTCCTCCTCTCCCTTCTTTTCCTGCGGATGTGATCTGTCCGCTGGCGGGAATGAACCGCGCTGGTTGATGGGTGTAATTTGGCCGCTGATGGATGGAGAGTGAAGGGGAGGAGACTCGCCACCATCCGGCCTCGCATTTACCCAAATGCACCGTGACAGGGCACCGCGAGACGCTCCGGGACAACCTGGGTTAGGGGGAGGTTAGAGCCGCAGGAGAAAGAGACACCGTCAATAGACCACCACACAGCATCATAACACCACCACAGACCCTCGAAGGCTATGATAAAGGCATAAAAAACAACATCCACCATAATAACACCATCACAGACCATCATCCACCATCATCCACCATCTTAACAGCGTCACAGACCACCATTCACCATCATCCATCAGTGTAACCCCATCACAGACCATCATCTGCCATCATCTACCAGCATAACCCCATCACAGACCATCATCTGCCATCATCATCTACCAGCATAACCCCATCACAGACCATCATCTGCCATCAGCTACCAGCATAACCCCATCACAGACCATCATCTGCCATCATCTGCCATCATCTACCAGCATAACCCCATCACAGACCATCATCTGCCATCAGCTACCAGCATAACCCCATCACAGACCATCATCTGCCATCATCTACCAGCATAACCCCATCACAGACCATCATCTGCCATCATCTACCAGCATAACCCCATCACAGACCATCATCTGCCATCATCTGCATCATCTACCAGCATAACCCCATCACAGACCATCATCTGCCATCATCTACCAGCATAACCCCATCACAGACCATCATCCTCCATCATCTACCAGACCATCAAAACCAGACCATCACACACCTTCATGGCACCATCATAACACCATCACAGACCATCTTAACTCCAACAGAGCATCATACACTAGAAAAACACCATAACAGACCATGATATCTCTTCATATATACAAAAATAACAGACCATCATCCACCAACATAACACCACCACAGACCATCATCCACCAACAAAACACCATCACAGATCATCATCCACCACCAACTACTAGTGTAACACCAACACAGACTCCATCATGGCACCATCAAACTCTATCATGGCACCATTACAGACATCACACACCTTCATGGCACCATCGTAACACCATCACAGACCATCACACATCTTCATGGCACCATCATAACACCATCAAAGACCATCATATCCCATCATACTACCTTAACAGGCATCATAATACCATCACAGACCATCATCCACCATCATAACACAAGAACAGACCATCATCCACCATCATAACACCATCACAGACCATCATCCACCAACATAACACCATCACAGACCATCATCCACCACTAGCTACTAGTATAACACCATTACAGACCATCAAAACACCACTGGACACCACCACACCCCATCATACTACAATAGCAGGCATCATACGCCATCATAACACCATCACAGACCATCTTAACTCCATAAGAGCCTCATACACTAGACTAACACCGTCCAAGACCACCATACCACCATAACAGCATCATACACCATCCTAACACCCTCAAACATCCGCCCGTCGTTTTACCTGTTTAAATAATAAAAGTCATTCTGTTCGCTGGTCGTCATTTTGCGCTGAATTGGTTTTCATGGTAAATCTGAATAACAGAATAAGCACGAGCGCGCATTAAGCGTCACGTGCTGCGGATGTGAGGTGATGGTGCAGTGCGGCTGACAGAGGAGCCTCACTCCTCCACTCCTGCTTAATTCTGACACCGCACGAGCTGGAAACAACGGTACACGACAATGAGATTAAACGGCTCGAGCGCCAATCCAGGAGCGTTATGGTGGAAATAAACCAGAGACGGTTTTATTTTAGGCAGCACTGGAAAAAACCGTCTTTCTACTAAAACATGAGCACTGATATTTCATTTGTATGAAACTGCGCTGATGAATGCGTCAATCTTAATTTAACTTAATTTAGTTATTGAGGTTTTGGCATTTTAGGCAAAGAGACAGCACAAAATTATTAAACGAAAAAAAAATCACTTTAGAATAAAACTAACGAAAAAACGACCAAACGGGCCGTTAAACGTTTTTATTTCATTTCATTTGATTTTATTTATTAATCCTCGTGACACTGAAACGGATACTTTAACAGACACACACAAAAATGTGCGTTTAAAGTAAACATGAAGCAGGTCGACCAATTATTCACATTTGGGCACAAACAAAAAAACGAAACCGTGAGAAATAATTTTAACGAAAAGTGTTTTCTTCTTCTTCTTCTTCTTCTTCTTCTTCTTCTTCTTCTTTTTGTTTGCCTGATTTGACACAGAACAGATGCCCCGCGTGCAGCTCCTCTCCTCTCTAATCTAATCGAGCGCGCGCAGGAGGGCAGAGCAGACTGAGCGCGAGCTGCTCTGAGTGGCTGAGGCTGATGAAGTTTTTAGACGCGTGAAAATAGAAGAAGAAGAACAGACGAGCTTTCTCAAACAAGACGGTTCTTCAAGGGTTCTTTAGTAAAGACAGTAGTTCTGTCTAGAACCATTTCATGCCTAAATGGTTCTCTGCATGGTGAAACCGTTCTTCAAAATGACGGAGAATGTGTTGGTTCTATATAGAACCTTCTCTAAAGGGTTCTATACAGCGCTGAGGCGGGTTCTGCTGTTTCCACAAGCTTAACTGTTGGCGCTATACGGAACCATTTTCAAAAGGTTCTACATAGAACCATACACAACATATTCTCCATCCATCTGAAGAACCATTTTATAATGCAAAAAACCATTTAAGCACGCAGATGGGTCCAGATAGAACTCACGGTTCTAAGTAGAACCATTCCTTTTAATAAAGAACCCGCGCTTTTTTTGCTAGATTGAACTGAACTGCAACACTGGCTGCTGTCATTTTCACCGCATTAATGACCGTTGAAGCAGTAATAATAATAATAATATAATAATAATAATAATAATGATAATAATAATGATAATAATAATCAGGGGTCTAACAGAAAGGGGCCACCGAAGGGGCATCGAGCGCGTGCAGGATTCACTCAGTCCTAAAATTATTAGCAGTTATTAGATTTTGTTTTTCCTCGCGGTGTCGCACGTGAAGGTACTGCAGTGAGGAGCGCGCGGAGGGCGAACTGCTTTACTGAATAGACGATTTAAACAGTAAATAAATAAACAAATAAACAATAAGACGTTAGTCGGGCGTGTAATAGATGAGGTCTGGGGGAAAATAAAATAAAATAAAATACAATAAAATTAAATAAAATGAGAGCGTCACTGTAAAAAAGGGGTCGCGAGGGGATAAAATAAATAAAATTAAAATTAAATTAAATTAAAATATTTTCACTACAGATGAGCTCCGGGGGAAAAATAATAAATAAAAACAAAATAAATAGGCTTTTATTGATTGATGAATAATAACAACAACAATAATCATAATAATAATAACATTAATGATAATAATAATAATAATAATAATAATAATAATAATAATTATTATTATTATTATTATTATTATTATTATTATTCAAAAAGGGATAATATGTTAAAACAACTTGGCTCAGCTCCTCGCGAGCGGGCAGATGTTTGCTGGTAAAGGGTTAAAGAGAGAGAGAGAGAGAGTGAGTGAGAATGGACCCCCCTCCTCTCTCCAAATGCCCCCACCTACACCGCCCCCCCACCCTTTCCCCACCTGCGCGCGAGCTCTTGGACATTGTCATGCAAAGAGACCGCCGCCTCGCCATTGTCTCGCGCGCGCTGCCCAGTTTATTAGAAGCGGGGCGCGAGCGCAGCACAGCCAGCCTAGCAGGAGGACTCAAGCGCTGACTGACGGGAGGAGCGCGCGCGGCGTGGAAACGAGCGGGACACTTCTTGTTTTTTTCTGTGGATGTGCCGGGCGCGAGCGGCAGGAGTAGGAGGAGGTGCACGAGGAGGTTCAGCGGCGGCGACACGGAGAAGAGAGGCGCGCGCGCACTCGCGGCGGGAAGAACAGACGGGAGTGGAGGTTTGGAGCAACAGCAGCAGCAGAAGGAGTGGATCCCCAGCGCGCGCGGATGGATTACCCGTACCTGAACACGTACGACTCGTGCATGGCCGCCATGGAGGCCTCGGCCTACGCGGACTTCAGCTCGTGCAGCCAGGCCAACACGTTCCAGTACAACCCGATACGGAGCAGCTTCGGCGCGGCACCGGGCTGCGCGAGCCTCGGCACGGCCAGCTGCGCGCTCGGGGCGCTGAGGGAGCACCAGCCGGCGCCCTACAGCGCAGGTAAGGAGCTCCGCAGAACTGCGCCGAACTGCGCCGAACTGCGCCAAACTCACCAGGCTGGAGTCAGCTTCTGTTTGAACTGTCCAGTCCACCTTAAACGGTGCAGCAGGTACATTCTAGCGCCTGAGGCTGCTGCATCATTTAAGGTGGAACGGGAAAATTCGAACAAGAGGCTGGCGAATAGGAATTCGAACTGCGGCTATATTATATAATACTATATTATATTATATTATATTACATTATATTATATTATAATATATTATATTATATTATATTATATTATATTATATGGGGCTTTTACTTGTGGACGAGTTTCAATCGCGAGTGAAACAGATTGACGCATTTTTTGCGCGCAAAGCAAACTGAAAAATAGCGACTGTGTTGATGCGATGTGTTGATTCACGTGCTGCCAATTGACACGTTTGACCCCTGAACCACTGTCCATCATTTTTAGCGCTTCTCCACCTGTTTGAACGCGAACAGCCGCTGCGGCTGTAATATAATATAATATAATATAATATAATATAATAGCGCCCTTGCCTGGTTCGTGGTTGGTTTAAAAAAATGAATTAAAATGAAAAATGATGAAGTTACCATCTTATGTTCCCACTTTCGCCAAATTTACATTTTTGTAATTCGCAAATTCGCAAAAAAACAAAACAAACAAAAAAATTAAAAAGCGCTATTAAACGTGTCAGTTAACTAATAAATCAAATACATCAACGCAGTTATTATTCCCAAAATAAGTCAACTGAGCGACAGACACAGTGTTGATGTATGGCATTTTATTCTACTCAATCGCATAAATTCAAAGCGCTGTAATGAGAAATTTATAAAAGACGCGTCGTGAATGTGGAGCGAAATAACACTGTTATAATAATTTATTACAATATAATACTTTATATTCAGATGTACTAGACTAGAATTAGAGCGATTAGACTGGAAGCAAAAACTTAACTGGCAGCTTTTCAGTGAAATCTAATAATGATCAATATAGCAACAAATCAATTTTCCAAGATCTAATTTTTAACAGTGATAAAATGAAGATGATAATGTGAGATTTTCCCCTAATTTCTTATTTTTTTGTGTGAAAACCTGACATCCATGACAAGGAGGCTCAGCTGTGTGCAGGTCAGAATTAGTCTTAGAAATTAGAAAATTAGACGCAAAATTTGACCTTAAAATAAGATTCGTTTTAACCAAATTCGATATTCTTCTTCTCATTATTATTATTATTATTATTATTATTATTATTATTATTATTGTTGTTGTTGTTGTTGTTGTTATTATATAATATTATTATTATTTTGTCCAGGGATCAAGTTTCATTCTTCAAATTAAACGCTTTTTTCACGCAAAAGTAAAAATTCATAAATTCATTAAGAGGAAAAGAACTGCGTCACCGTGAATTGTGAATTAGTTTGAAAAGCCCCCCTAAACTCTCTCCCCCTCTCCCCGCTCCCCCCTCAGTGCCCTACAAGTTCTTCTCGGACCCCTCCGGGCTGAATGAGAAGAGGAAGCAGAGGAGGATCCGCACCACCTTCACGAGCTCGCAGCTGAAGGAGCTCGAGCGCGTGTTCGCCGAGACACACTACCCGGACATCTACACACGCGAGGAGCTCGCGCTCAAGATCGACCTGACGGAGGCGCGAGTGCAGGTGCTTTTTTAAAAACAACGAAATTGACAATAACAGTAATAATCGAAATACTAATTAAACTGAGATGTTCATGTATATTTATTTACCTACTTGATTATTTAAATGTGTTTATAAATATATATACATAGTAATGAATTAATACAGCATAAATTAATTAGCATAAATGAATTCTATAGACACAGAAATTACATTTTAATGTGGTTAATGTTTATGAAAAAACTTTAAAATAAACGTTATGACGTTTTATATTTTGTTTTATTATTTCCAACACGTTAAGCCCAGCAAATACATAGAAATAGAGCACTTTTCATATGCTATAATTACATAACTATTTCTATATTACAATACAATTTTCGAGTTTAAAAAAGGAGAGCAAACGGAAAATAACACACCAGACACCAATTAAAATTTTGAAGCATCATAAACGAATTTTTTTCTTTGCCTTAGTAACTGTATAATATCTCTTCAGTGAAAAGTAAAGTTTAAAATGAGAAGAAAAAAATCCGTAATTGTGAACCGAGTTTTATACATTAGGTTTAAATTTCAGCTCTAAAAAATTTTTGGCAGTTGCAAACTTTAAAATTAAATTTGTAGCTTTAAATGCAAGAAATTAAGAAATTAAGCATTGTAACTTAAGACAAATACATAAGATGTTTATGTAAGTGGCCACTGCATCAAGTATTGGTCAAAAGTCTGCAATTTAGTCTGGACAGTCTGGAGCCTTTAGAGGATCAGGAGCCGATAACTCAGGGAAAAAAATGCTTTTTTAGATAATATATAATACAATTCAGGCAATCTAAGGACGTATAACTTGAGTTGTATCAGGTGCCAAATACATTATAAACCACATGCAGATGGTATCTAGTTTCATTTACTTACCCATGTACTTAAGTACAACTGTGATGGATTTGAATTGATGCATTTTTGCATGTTTACCAAAAATATTTTTACTTCTACTTAAGTACATTTTTTAAGAATCTATCTTTTCCACCTTACATCGTAGTCTTTAAGCTCCTAATCCCTCCTAATCTAACAAAAATCAGCTCTTATGCTCCACTCAAATCATTATTTCATTGATTTCTCAAAGATGGTTTAAAGCTACTCCACCCACCTGAGGATCAATCAAACGAGCTCAAGTAACAGGTGTTGTCACCCCCGCAGGTGTGGTTCCAGAACAGGCGTGCCAAATTCCGCAAACAGGAGCGCGCCGCCAACTCCAAAAGTGGAAATGCGGGCAACAGTGGGAATGCCAAGAAGTCAGGCGAGGCGCGCTCTTCGTCCGAAGACGACGAGTCCAAAGAGTCCACATGCAGCCCAACACCGGACAGCACGGCTTCCCTGCCCAGCTCGGGCAACATGGGCAGCCCAGGGGCCGGAAGCCTCAGCCCCAGCCCGGTGTCGGTGTCCTCAGCCGGCTTTGCCAGCACTTCCACCTCCCCGTCCGTCCACCAGGGGCTGAAGTCTCCTACTTGGCCTGGGACAGGTGGCCTGACCCCGAGCGGCCCCCAGGGGCCAGAGCTGCTGAAGACGTGGCAGCCCGCGGACAGTATGGCCGCCGGCCCCTTCGCCGGAGTGCTCTCGTCCTTCCACAGAAAGCCGGGCGCGCTCAAGACCAACCTGTTTTAGACGTTGGGTTTTCTTCTCTCTAAGCGTGTGGTCCCTTATACTGTTGCTGCCTTGCTCTCTTTTTGTTTTACCTTAGAGCTGGACTCCCTTCTAATTTATTGTCATGTTGGACTTGTTGGCGCTTCCACTGTCTGTGTGTGTGTGTGTGTGTGTGTGTGTGTGTGTCTTGATTGTAAACATTATCAGCAGTTATTATCCACTTCTGCTGACCACTCTGCCACTTCCTCTATTAGTTGCATCCTTTGTCCTGTTTTCGTCTCTACCATTACCAGTAGAAAGTAATCAGCCAATGAGATGTTTTTTTTCTTCCAATCTCCCAGTTTTGACTATAGACCTGTATTGTTGAATGAACACCTAGTGTTGAACTGATAACTACAGCGTCAGATTCAGTGCACAGTGAACACCAACAACGTTGAACTTACACAGACGATGTTGAGTGAACCTCGACAGTGTTAAAACAACAGTGTTGAATCTACAGCAGAGGTGTTTACATTCACTTCATGTGAGTCAGAGTTGAGGCAAGAGTCCGAGTCGAATCTTGAGTCTTTAGAGAATTTTAGTTTAGTGTCAATATTAGCTGCTGGCATTGCATTGGACAAAGGTAGACCAGCTAAAAACCAGTCAGGTTTGATTTTGCTTAAAATATCAAGCCATTCATGACAGAAAACCCTGAGTAAGAGGGACAGAACTGAAGCGCAACCCGAGCAACAGTGTCTTAAAACATCAACTAGATTAGCTGACAACTTCAGTTAAATGAGCAGTTGTGCTAGTTGGCATACTTGCTAACTGAACTACATGCAAAACAGCCATTTCAAGTTGTTTTGCCTCGTTACTTTAACCACAATTACTGCATGTAGCGCTTTATTTCACCAATCAGACTGAAAGATTTCCTATGATGAAAGGTTTGTTATTTGAAGCTGTACTGAACCTGACACCTGCCGCAAGTTGACTGCACAATGACTGAGCATGGCCATGTTTCTTTCTCAGGCTGAAGTTTCCTGAGTCTCGAGTCTGACTCAAGTTGCGAGTCAGTTAAGGCGAGTCAGAGTTGTGAATCACTTAAGAACTGGGAGTCAAGTTGTGAGTCAGTTAAAGAGGAGTTGCAGTTGCAGGTCAGTTAAGGCTGAGTTGGACTCAAGTTTCGAGTCAGCTGAGATTACGGCAGCGTCTAGTCTTGAGTCAAGTAAGAGCAAACCTGAGTTGAGTCGCTGGTCAGTTCACACCTCAGACTACAGTTGTGAACACCTACCATGTCCTACAGTGAAGTTTAACTGGACTCCAATAGCCTAAACACTGTAGGGGTCAGGAATTCTGCTATGCCGTCCACAAATACAAACCAAAATCCATTAAAGTTTCAAGCCTGACCTCAGTTTCGAGATTTCACTGGCCAAGAAACTTGAGACTCCAATCAACTGAGCATGTACAAAACCACCATGACGACTAGTGACCAGGTTAAGAACTACTAAAACTGGAAAAAACTGAATAAACCAGGTCACACGTATCTGTTCAACTGGACGGGAATCCTACAGTTGGGTCTGGCTGAAGGGAACGCCGGCATTCATTCCCATTTCTGCCTTTTCCTCCTCTTTTCAGACCTCACTATTCATCCCTAGCTTCAGGCCAAACAGTGCAGAATCCCAAAGGACAGTTTAGAGAAGGGATTGGGTGACTGTTACCAGCAAGCACAACTTCCTTTCTAGGATCACAAAGCCTTTTTGAAAAAGAAGAAAGAAAGAAAGAAAGAAGTGCAATCCAATTAGCAAGAGCAAGCAGGGAAGTGCGTGTTGGCATTAAGGGAGTAGCTAAAGCAAACATGCTAGCGTGGCTAGCCGTGAATAGACACCATCAGCATGCTGTCCTTTTGCATAATGCTAATAGGCGGCTATTTGCCTTCATTCAATGTTAGCAACATTAGCATTTTTAAACCGAACTGTTGTTGTAAGTCCTTCACTGACAAAACAAGAGAAAGTGTCCTCTTCACCTCCCCTCCCCACCCCTCACCTCCCCTCTCCTATATCCCCTCACCTCCCCTCTCCTATATCCCCTCAAATAAAGCGCTCCGATCCAAAAATATACGCTTTACCTGTCGGGAGCGTTTTGGCCCCATACGGCATTCTGTTACGGTCGTACAGGCCTAGTGGTCGTCAGGCCTAGTGGTCTTCAGGCCTAGTGGTCGTCAGGCCTAGTGGTCTTCAGGCCTAGTGGTCTTCAGGCTTCTACTTCTTTATGCTTTTTTCTTTTCGTAGGATTAGAGGGCCGATATCGATCGTCATACACTGTAATGGTTCGGCCCATTTTCACATGTTCAGTCACTCATTTAAAAGCTTCTTTGTGTAGCATCTCCATTAATGTGTGAGTGTGTATCTGAACGTAAGCCTAGTTAAGCCATTAGCATTAATTTATTGAGGAAAAAAAAAACAAAGGGAGAATGTTTTTCGTCTTTTTCTTTCAGTCAGGCTCCTGACTCATTGTAACATGAGACTATTTTGTAAATAGTAATATAAATACTGCGTAGTTTCCGACTTTTATTATGGTAACTTGCCGCTAAGGTGTACTTAATTCGAATGGCCGTTAAGTCAGAGCGTACGACATTAGGGTGTGTTTTCTTTTTCAGTCGTAGGCCTTACGTTCATTAATGGCACTGTGTAATACTGTACAAAATAAACCACATTTAAAGCACCGTCTGGTTCACTTCCAGTATATTATTTTTCTGTGATAAAACCTTATATATATACAAACACACACACACACACACACGCACACACGCACGCACGCACGCACGGACGGACGGAGGTGAGTATATATAATATTCTTCAAATAGCTTTATACGACGGGTTTTCCATCATACAGAAGAACCATTTAGTCAAGCAAATAATTACATTTGAATGCATAAATGGTTCTTTGAGTGAACACAGCTCTATATACAGTCACTGCCTTTACTAAAGAAGCCTTGAAGAACCATTTTAAGGGTGTGGGACATCAATTTCACTGGTATTTTGACCCATTTTACAATAACACCACAATTTATAGCCACGATTGTGTATGTGAAAACATGTTGTGACACCAAGGATATATATTTTTTTGTGCTGTGCCAAATATGTGAACATATAACCAAAAATCCCCTACCGGGAGTCGTAGTTTCAGAAACACCATTAATGTACTATTATACATACATACATCATCCAAACCGCTTATCCTTCTGGGTCACGGTGGGGTGCTGGAGCCTATCCCAGCTGTCTTTGGGCGGAAGGCAGGATACACCCTGGACAGGTCGCCAATCCATCACAGGGCAGACAGACAGACATACACAGTCACACACACACACACACACCTAGGGGCAATTCAGCATGTCCAATCAGCCTGACTGCATGTTTTTGGACTGTGGGAGGAAACCGGGGTACGCGAAGGAAACCCACGCAGACACGGGGAGAACAGGCAAACTCCACACAGAAAGGACCCTGGTCACCCAGCCGGGAATCGAACCCAGGCCATTCTCGCTGTGAGGCAACAGGGCTACCCACTGCGCCACTGGAATTATATATTTTCCACTTGGATAATTTCTACGGACCACTCAACACAATTACGGTTCATTCAATGTAAAGAGCAGCTGGTGATAAAAAAAAACAAAAACACACACAAAAAAATAAAAACAGAAATCGAGATACAAGGTTTTATAGAGCTAAATGCACCATTATAAATACACTCACTGGCCACTTTATTAGAAACACCACCCTTGTGCTTCCACTCACTGGCCACTTTATTAGAAACACCTACCTTGTACAGTCATTCAGTGGCCACTTTATTAGAAACACCTACCTTGTGCTTCCACTAACTGGCCACTTGGCACTGAAAAAAGACCATTAGAACCATCAAAACCTGATGACTTGTTCTAATGGAAACTGGCTTAATGGTTGCCATTAAAGAGACCACTAGTTTCCTTTAGGGCACCTTTAGTTCCCATTAGAAAACTATCAAATGAGTCTGGAAACACACCAGAACACCTAATAAACCATCAGAGGCATTTACACTGTGATATTAACCCATCAGGAAAACACAAAATACCATTACTGACTACTGGACACCACCAGAAACCAACACAGACTATTAATGGTTTCTATGATTCCTCTCACTGGCCACTTAACTAGAAACAGCTACCTCATATGTCCTATATTTAGGTGTACAATTACAGACTGTTGCCCATCTGTTGATGCATAACTCACCAGACCTGACATGGTTGTTTTTTTCCCTCCTAGTGTCACTGCTAGGTGGTCCGTCATCCAAAAATATCCAGCCAACAGGGTCCAGTGGCCATAAACTGACCAGTTATGAGGTCTTAGATCCAGTTTCATAATTTTGGTTGAGACTGAAACTTCAGTGTTAACACTGTGGTGTAGTAACGTTACACTATGAATGAAAGTCGCCAGCTCGTAATGTCGGCCACAGTGACACTGAATACGGAGCTCTAAGTGCTAAGAGGATCATTTAATTTCCTAATTTTAAAATTAAAAAAGTTGTTTTGAGTGACAGACAATATTTTGTTCAATAAACCGTTAGATAAAATCCATATTTATAGTCTACCGCTGAATTTAAATATGGGTTTTAACATACAGTGGTATGCATAAGTTTTAACACCCCCAGTCAAAAGTAATGTTTTGTTGATTTTCATAAGTGAAAATAAAATGCACAGGGAACAAACTTAAATATTGCATTTTTCTGCACATTTTAGTCATAATTTCTGTTTATTATCTTTTGCACAAGCCATATTTTGTTTTTTTTATATGTATATTATTTATAATTCAGCAACTGTACATTAAAATGTGCAGAAAAAAAACAAACCAAAGATGTAATTCGACCAAAGGCACCCAAACTTTTTGCAAACAACATTTAAAGTCATGGGCAAAATCTGCACCTTAATTCCACACAAGTGCACTGCTAGTCAATCAAGCTGTACATTGACTAGAACATGTGATATTAAAATGACACTGGAACTGACGAACCAACTCGGGCTGCTCTAGTTTTCCCCAAATTTTGCAAACTGATGACTTTCTGAGCTGCTCTTGACCCTCAGGAACGCCACACAGCCCTCTCCTTCTTGATCAATCAGGGCACAAAGACAGGCAGGGGTCACATCAGCTGTTAGTTTTTATTCACCTGAAAAGAACACAACAATAACAACAACAGCAACAACAAAAAAGACACTGAAAGTCGTTTAGAGGTCATTCACAAATATTAACTTAAAATGAAATATTAACAAAATGAGGTTACCGGTAAAAACTGTCCGATTATCACTCATGGAAACGTTTGAACCAAGACAAAAAAAAACGGTTAAAAAGGTTAAAACATGACACATAAAACAAAACAGGACAATTTACAGACTCAGCAAGAGTGATAAGAATAGTTCAATAATGATGAGACATACAGTTAAATAAGAAACGTGGTCTTCTCTAGCGTCATTGTTTGGCAGTACAAAGTGGAATAACGAATGAGATTTCAGAATAAAAGTTACTTGGTTGTGTTTCTGTAGTCGTGTAGGAGTGCGTGAACTGTAAGTCAAGCTCAACGTCTCAATAACAGCCATTTTTACACAGTTCCCAAACGTAGAGGTTACAGAAAATCTCCGAAGTCTAAACGCTACTTGTTTTTTCTCTAAAACAAAACTCAGTAATGCACGAGACGCGTTTCAGACAGCCTCACCGCCACCAGGTACAGTTTATAAAGGTTGTGCATTGTGTTTGTGGTGGTGTCGGCTGAAGGAGGAGCGAGATTTCAACTGAATTTCCACAGTAGTGCCTGGATTAGTAAATTATCTTAAAAGGTCCTGCAGTGTCCTCTGGTGGTCACTTCCGGTAACTCCAAAAATGGGGCCTGCAGCAGCGTCAGTCTCAACGTAGCTGTAAAGTGAAAGACTTCGTGGCTGTAGCAAAACCAATTCTCTCCACAAAGGACAACGAAACGACCTTTTCTTAGTAATTTTGGACCGTTTCATCACACACACAATCTTGACTCAAAGTAAATGGTGTAATAAATGAACAAATAAATGAGTTACAGGGTTTTGATGTGGCAGCAACTGTGGAGTAATGAAGCTACATCAGGTTTTGAGATGGATGTGGCAGAAAAAAGGCCCAAATGTTCAGCAATTGGAAAAAAAGCATTAACATACCAAACATGAGCATTTGTGCCTGGTGTAATTTGGGGAGAACGTTCTGGAAGCCTCCCAACCGTCCCATATACAGTACTGTGCAGAACCAAGAGAGTACCCCTCATTTATTTCATTCCTTGTCAAAGCACCCATCAAGTTCTTCATTTTTCAGGAGATATTTCTGAGGAGATAGTCAGACTCCTAACAACCACCTGGAAGAGCTCGTCGACCCCAAAACTGCCCCCATCAGATAAACAGCACTTAAAGCTTTCATCTCTGAGAGAGAGGAGAAAATCAAGCTGATCAGATCTGAAAACATCCACAGGTGTTTCTGTCCATCCTTCCACTGTGAGAAGACGACTCAGCGCTGTGGGTCTGAAAGGATGTGTAGCTGATCAAGAAGAGCCTCACTGAGAAAACCGACACAAAAGAAGACGCAAAGAAACTGCTAGTGTTCTCAGAACGATGGACTGACCACCCCAGTGGCCAGACCGCCCCATCACTGAATGTGTTTGTGGTTACTTGGAAGCAGAAAATGCAAAACCAACTTCTAAGACTGAACTTTGAAAAGAATAGTTTCTATGAAAAACAAAGCAAGTCTGAGAAAAAGAATGGAAACTGTAATTAAGGCAAAATCGGACACACTAAATACAAACTTGTTGAGGCTTCTGTGCAATTTTCCATTTACCTGCTTTTTTCCTGGTGCTGAAAAATAACTGATGTGTACTTGATGGCTGATCTGACTGGGAATGAACATAAATAAATGAAGTGTAGTCTCTGACTCAGTACTGTACGGAAAGACGATGAAAAATCATGAATAAAACGACGCGAGTGTCCCTGGTGTCCACACACACACTCACTGTCTGTCATACAAGCTCACACACACATAATGACTTTCTGAAAGTTCATAAACTAGTTCTAACCAGTCTGCACTGATTTTGGCTTATTCCATTCTTATTCTTACTTCCCTTTTAAAAAAGACTAAAACATGCATGTTATCAATAATTAACATAACGCTAATAACAAACTAACTGAGCCAACTGCCTGCCGGAGAAAAAGGCAAGGAATGTGAATGAAGCCCGTGTACGTGAAGTTCTCAGGCACGCGCTGACGGTCTCTCTTCCTCGCAGGCGTTTTCTCAGGACGTGAGGAGAGGCCTGTAGCGACGGAGTGCTTCTTGTTTTCTTTTTTTAACCTGTTTTAAAACGTCAGCGACTCCGCCGACCCGCTGAAGGACAAGGATAACTTACAACTCCAATTAGCAGTGCAAGATTTTCTGAGAAGGCACAGTTTGGACTGGGGTGGTCCAGTTTGGACCAGATGGGCTTGGCTCAGCTCACTTCTGCTGCTGTTGTCTTAGGCTGGCCAATAAGATCTTCTTGTGGGCGGGGTCTAGCACTCCCGCCTCCTCCAGGTCCTCCTCTGTGATATCACTGCAAAGAAATGTTTTTCATAAATCATAAACAGTAATGACAGTATGGAGAACAGGACAAGAGAGAAGATAAAACATCAGTGTGAGAACATCAGGGTCCCCTAAAGAGGCATTTCGGCCAGAAGCCAGAGTTATCTGTCATGTCACTGCAGTATTGTGCAGCACAGCATTGCATCCTTCAGCTTCGTCAGTTCACAGAATTCATGATTGGCTGCTATCGTGCTGCTAGGCCGTTGCTATGCTATTCCAAGTGGTTGTATTATACTTACGTTTCAATGTTTTCTCACTTGGTCATCAATGTTTTCTCACTACGATACCCAGTCTGCTTTTGCTTTGCTTTATGGTGAAGACCTCGAGGCTGACCGTACACACAGCCGCTGTCTTCAGCACTTCAACAACTGACATAACTAGATCATCATAAACTTGCCTCACACAATGTCAACCCTCAAACTTGCTTATGTGGTTTCTGACAATGAGCTACAGGCAGAGTAACCACTTAACAACTCAACACAGTTTGAGGCAAGTGTGTGAAGTATGATGCTAACTGGAGAATTCACTTCTACTACTTGTCAGCTACATTAACCTCTAAGCTCCAGGTCAAATCCAAAGAAGAAAACAACAGACACTAAACAGGTCTTGGCTGATCGAAAACATTTTGCCTAAAGGGAAAACTGTGTACACATGATATTTCTATTTAAGCCCATTTCACTGCAAAATGGTGACTTTTCAATCCTAAGCCTAGATTTCCCATTTTGATTTTCAGGGGTGGTTCATCAGTGGCATTGAAATTTAGTTCAAGACTAGGATTAAAGAGGCATTCCGGTGTAAAACTAGTATTTTTAGTTATGTTGTGTAATTTTCTGTAGCACAGCACCAACTTTCAGCCTTCCTTTGACAGAACTCACTGTTTTGTATTGGTTTTGCGTTTTCCTCCATCACTGCTCCCTCACTACAATACCCAGCATGCACTGAACAAATACATCACACAGTAATTTGGAATTCCCTCACTGCGATAAAGAAATGCAAATAGAGGATAAGAAGTACAGACGTGTGATATTCGGCTGCCTAGCAGTAATGTTAGCTATCTGGCTTTCTTCTGCATTAGCCAGCTAGTGAGTGCCTGTTTTCCTCCCACCTTTAGATACTTCATCAGGAGGGGGTGTTCCTAGTTTTTAAAACAGAAAATCTCACTCTAGAGACTAATGTGGCACCGCTGTGGGAGGTGCCACAGACACAGCAGTGGTTATGTTTCTCATTTTGGCCAGAGTGCCCCTTTTAATCCATGCCTGGGAAACTAGCACCTGGATTTCTTCTTTAAAGTGGTGGTTCAGGATCTCAGTGAAATGGCAGAGGACCTGATTTAAAAGCTAAATCTAACCATGGCATGTCACATAGGGATGAAGGACTGGTGGATGTAGTAACGTGCAAGTGAAAGGTGCCTTACCTGAGGAACTCGAGGTCGTCCCAGCCGTTCCGTAGCAGCCCCTCCTCATAACGCTCAAGCCCCAGCCTCTGCAGCCACTCACCAACACTGGACTCCACAGAGAGGCTGCTGCTACTGCTGCCACCCTGCCACATGCCCTACAGAAAAACAGTGAGGCAGAGTGAACCAACCCGTCTTCAGAGTTTTTATACGTAGTGTTGATGATGGTGAAATAAACTGCATGTTGAAATTTTAGGTAGTGTTCCCTTCAGAGACTTTGATGTTAATTTTTATTGTCTATGCATTGTTTATAGTAAAAAGAGCTCTGCAGTAACGCTCTATAGTATTCATATGATACATGTGGCTATTCTCACAGATCTGCAATACATTACAAGAGCTGTAGGGGGCAACATGGGTTCACTGCACAATAAAAGATGTTGGAACTTTAAATTACAGTGTAACTGTTGAATTATAAAAGTTAAATTAGTTAATCAAATAATTCTTGATACGTTCATCAATCACAGAAATAACTTTTTCCCTTCTTCCTCACCTCCTCTGGCAGGTCCTCTGCGATGCTTTCCTCCTGGATGGACCGAGGAGGGAAAGTGCGGCTCGCTTCCCCCAGGCCCATTCCTCGTAGGTGGGAGGTGGCGCCTCCTTTCAGCATCGCTCCTCCAGGCCCCCGCTCCTGCCCAGCTGGATACTCCACCTCACTCAGCTTCTTGGCCAAATGCAGCACAGAGCACGACTGATCGTCCACTCCTGAAGCACTGCCCCCTCGTCTGAAAGGGGAGGGGCCTGGGTTCAATATGGATGGCTGAGGGTCCAGGCAGAAGGCTCCACCTCCTCCTGGGGGCGGGGCAAAGCTGGGGGAAGAGAGAGGTTTGGAGGTGACGGCCGCTGGCGGTGGGATCTTGATGTCTGCCAAGTCTGGGTGCAGTCGAGGTTTGCTCTCTTTTGTAGGTGGGAAAAAGGAGGCATCGGACAACTCAAGGGCGCCTTTGGGGAGCGGAGGGGGTGGGAAGTCGGGGGGCGGGCGGTTCAATGAGCCGGCAGCATGTACCCCTGGGTTTACATCATCCTCGGATGACATTTCCTCACTGATTGGTCGCACGGGCCGTCCGCCTGTCTGTCTGCGCGTCTGGATGGAGCTTCCACTCGGGGGCTTGCCCTTCGTTGCTGCGCTAGCAGGTGGTCCCGATTTCCCTGCCGTAGGAGGGTGAGCGGAGCCTGGGAGCAGGTCTGTGGCCAGGGCGGCTGACTGGTTCGGAACGCCCTCCAGGATGTAGTAGGCAGGGTTGTTGAAACTGTTTTTGCAAGTGGAGGCGTCTCCATCGCTGGAGTCCTGCTTCAACCTACCAACCAGTCACACAAACAAATGAAAAACTGCCATAAATAACAGAACAACTGTGAAAATAAATTACAAATAAACAGCATCAAGAGTCTGTATATGAAAAACAGCACATTATAGCAAAGGGTTCCTTATTTCTTAAGATACTGATTATACACTATATGGCAAAAAGTGTGTACACAGTGGACCATCATAACTATATGAGCTTCTTGCATGTCCCTTTCCAAAACCACGAGCATTAATATGGAGTTTTGGTGGAATGGCTTTGAGGTTTCAAGACAGTGGGTTCCCTACAAAGAGAACGCTGTGCGCACAAGGCAAGTTCCCAATGCACTTCTTTAATAAGTGTTCAAGTAAACAAAAATAGGCAACAATATGAATATATTTGGGGCGGCATGGTGGCGCAGTGGGTATCGCTGTGGCCTCACAGCAAGAAAGGCCTGAGCTCGGTTCCCCAGCCGGGTGACCAGGGTCCTTTCTGTGTGGAGGCATGTTCTCCCCGTGTCTGCGTGGGTTTCCTCCCACAGTGCAATAACAAAGACATGCTGTCAGGCCAACTGGACACGCTAAATTGCCCCTAGATGTGACTGAATATGTGTGAATGTACATCTGTGTGTCTGCCCTGCAAAAGACTGGCAGACTGTCCAGGATGCATCCTGCCTTCCACCCAACGACTGCTGGGATAAGCTTGTAGCCCCTCTCTCATCAGGTCAGGGTCAAACCATTTGAAAATAATTAAATATAATCTGTGCAATGATGATCACAAATAATTCAGACATGTACTCAAGTAAGTATAATTAGACAGAATTAGTCTTAACTCCTGTTTTTTCTCCTCGCAGGTTTTAAACTAGCCCCCCACCGAGGACGGCTGTGGATCCTTCAAGCCCCCTGAAGAAGGTGCATTGTCCCATGCTCACATGACTACAGGAATCAGGTAAGGAACGCTGCTCTTTCACTTAATATTAACAAATACATTAATATTATACTTCCTCAAAGTTGTGCTACAGAGTTGGAAGCATATTGGAAGTTGGAAGTCTGAAATGTCTGTGTATATTGTAACGTTAACATCACCTTTCACTGGAACTAAGGGGTCGAGCCAAAACCCTGAAAAACAGCCCCAGCCCATTATCATTCCTCTACCAAACCTTACTGTTGGCATTATGCATTCTGGTAGGTAGTGTTATCTTGGCATCCACCAAACCCAGACTCGTTCATCAGACTGCCAGAAACATGATTAATCACTCCAGCGAACATGTGTCAAAGCTCCTAGACGCTTCTATTTCACGATAATAGCACTTACAGTTGAGCAGGGCAGAAATTTCACAAACTGACTAGTGGTACAGGCGGCATCCTATGACAGTCCTACGTTTATAAAGTCACTAAGCTCATCAGTATGACTCATTCTACTGCCAGTGCATGTCTATGAGATTGCATGGCTATGTGCTTGATTTTATACACCTGTTAGCTATGGATCAGCAAGTCAATAATTAGGAGAGGTATCCACATACTTTAGGCCACATAGTGTATGTGTGGGCGTGTGTGCAAATTTCTCGTCTTTAGATCACACCAAAGAGGACATCATGTACCTCGTCTGTGTATTATCTTCTTTGGTGGAGCCGTGTGTGAACGCAGATCGTCCTGAAGCGTTTCTCTCTCCCTCCTCTGAAACTTTACTCAGCTCCTTTCTGTTCAGAGAGGGCCTGTGGGAACACCGCATCATCATCATCAGTACTAATTTTTTTATACAACAACAGTTACTTCTAAGCATGCAATCTGTTTAGTTCTAGCAGTGTAGTTACATCTGATAACAGGACTTTTTTTTGCGCTGTACCTTTATCTCTACAACAACCACAAGTTCCTGTGCAACAAAAACAGTTACTTCACTCTAATGTCTACTGGACACTACACGACTCACAATCGCTATAATGCTCACACTACCTGACATTACACAAGACATTACAGCCTTGATGTTATTCAAAATGATCTCTATACTGCTGAACTCACAATAATACACTTAATTCAGTCATTA
This sequence comes from Colossoma macropomum, assembly GCF_904425465.1. Taxonomy (NCBI): domain Eukaryota; kingdom Metazoa; phylum Chordata; class Actinopteri; order Characiformes; family Serrasalmidae; genus Colossoma; species Colossoma macropomum. Next base: position 2,899,601 of record NW_023495515.1, read on the forward strand.
TTATCTCTTAACAGGAAGATCATATCAACAGCAAATTAACCACCAGTGTCAAATATTATGTTATGTATCTCATCTGGCCATCAAGAGCTGCTGCTGACGAAGTGCAAACCGCACTCAGAATCTTTCCAGCAGTGCGTGTGAATGTGCATCTCACTTGACGTAATCATGTCCGGCTCTAGGGGGCATAGTTTTCCCTTTGGGACCTCCAGTCTCGTCCTTATCCACACTGATCCACTCTGGAAGCACACAGGCGGATGAAGTTAATACATACAGTAGTGTTCAAAAGGTTTAGGCATCTGAGAAAATGATAAACAAAGCTTTATTTGTTTGACACAAAGAAATGACATAAATGACACTTTGTGATTTGATGTGTGTGAAGACTTAATTTCAGTTATTAACCATTTCAAATCCAGCATTTATGATTACCATCCAACACCTAATTCACCTAATCAGTCCTCCATTAAATCAAACCAGGAGCTGCTGATGGAATCTAACAGATCTTTGTTCTTCTTTCCATATTCGTAACTTTTTAGGAAACTCTTTTGTTACATTTTACATTATTTATCTGTATTTAATCTACATAGTATTTTACATAAAAACTTGTTCCTCGCCTCACTCATGTATCGTTTAATGTGACTGTCTTAATTTTTCTTACCTCTTATCATTTAATGGTAGTCATTTTTGTTACCTCATTTATTGTTTAATGTTACACCTCAATTTTTACTACTTGCTTCATGCATCATTTAACATTACTGCCTCCTTTATTGTTTAAGGTTACTGCCTCATTTTTGCTACTTGTCTCATTAATCAATTAAATGTTACTGCCTCAGTTATTGTTTAATGTTACTGCCTCATTTTTGCTACTTGCCTCATTCACCAATTAACGTTACTGTCGCGTTCTTGTTATTTGCCACATTTATCGTTTAATGTTACTGCCTCAATTTTGTCACTTGCCTCATTTACTGTTTAACGTTACTGCCCGTTTTTGTTACTTACCTCATTTACTGTTTAACATTATTGCATCATTTGTGTAACTTGCCTCATTTATCGTTTAACGTTACTGCCTCATTTTTTGTTTCAAAGTTACTGCCTCATTTATCATTTAACATTGCTGCTTCATTTTTGTTACATGCCTCATTTATTGTTTAAAATAACTACATCATTTTTGTAACTTGCCTCGTTTAATGTTACCGCCTCACTTTTGTTGCTTGCCTTGTTTATTGTATAACATTACTGCCATATTTTTGTTACTCACCTTATTTATCGTTTAATGTTACGGCCTCACTTTTGTTTCTTGCCCCTTTCATCATTTTACCGCAGTGTTTTTTGTTACTGGTTTCATTTACTGTTTAACATTACTGCCTCAATGTTGTTACTTGCCTCATTTATTGTTTAATGTTACTGCCATTTTTTTACTAGCCTCATTTGCCGTTTAACAGTAGCAATTTTAGTGACTTGCTTTTTAACCTCACAGATCGCTCAAACAATTTATTACTATTTTAGGATTTTTTTGTTTAAAAAAGTCTTAGCTGTCTGAGATTTTCATAAAACTGTATATTTTGGGATCCCCTTTGTGGTTGTGCACTGCATCTATCTGTATTTATTTGCTCAATATTAGTGTTTTATATGGTGCATACATGGACAAATTCTTCATACATGGCCAATAAATTCATTAATGGGGGAAAAAATACTCAGCTGTTCTTCTTTCAAGTAACTCATACACAACACACACACACAAGTCTGTTAAACACACACACACACACAAGTCTGTTAAACACACACACACACACACACACCATAGAGCCTCTCTCTGGTTCCCATTCTCTCTGAGGGCACTCGGACTCTCATGGAGCCGCGGATGTTCCCCGTTTCTTCTCCCCGGTGAGACAGGTACGTGTGAAACTGCTGCGCTGTGCTCCCAATCATTGACTTCAAGGCCAGCACACATTCTCCTACACACAGACAAACAAAGGTCATTCACACAGAAGTTCTCTGATAGTGGTTTTAAACCAATTCGACAAAATCTGGTTTGATATAATTAGCTCTGTGTCTGACCAAACAGCAATGCTACACAGCAGCTATGTGGCTTCCCAGGCTGGCTGCATGACAGCCGTTTCTTGGTGGGCCAGTTGAGTAACGCTACACTGCAGCTATGTGGCTTCCTGGGCTGCTGCTTGAGAGATGGTTCACAGCACCTACGAGGCTTTCCGTGCCAGCCGCTTGGGCGACATGACACCACAGCAATATGGCTTCCTGGGAAGGCCGCTTGAGCAATGCTGCACTGCAGCTATAAGGCTTCTTGGGCCAGCCACTTGAGTGATGCTGCACTGCAGCTGAGTGGTTTCTTGGGCTGGTTGTTTGAGTGATGCTACACTGCAGCTATGTGGCTTCTTGGGTGGGCTGCTTGAGCGATGCTACATTACCTATGATACTTCCCAGGCCGGCTACTTGAGCGACATCACACCACAGTTACAATGCTTCCTGGATCAGCCTTCTTAATTTCTGAAAAGCAAGCTCTGAAGCCATTCTTATATCTTCTTCAGCTGCTTGTTATTTTACCTTCTCACTCATTCTGTATTATATTTTACGTTATAATTGGCCTGTAAAATTACATTTCACTGTTTGCTGTATGTAGCAAAGGTGGCTCGCTATTCCTTGTTTGGCACAACAGGTGAAGTAATATCTGTTTTGCCCAATAAAGCACAAAAAAGAGTGTGTAAAGAAACCATTGCAAAGGACTAATCTGTGCAAGTTCCCTGCCGGGGCAGGATGCACATGGCAAATGAGCAAGAAAACGAGATTCCAAAGAACAGGAAGGGTGTGCAATCATCTGAGTCACACCGAGGCCAAATCTACATTACCTCATCATCTTGGCCAGGCACGTCAAACTGGGGACCTTCCGGGCCGAAGTGCTGCAGAGATTAGCGTTCACCCTCATCTAACCCTCTGAATTCAGTTCAGGAAGGCCTTGCTGATTGGCTAACGAGCTGAATCAGGTGTGTTTAATGAGGCAGTGTGCCGAGGTCTGCAGTGTTTCGGCCCTCGAAGACTGGAGCTTGACATGATCTAGGCCATCAGGCGTACCACAAGTCAGAATGATATGCATGCCCACGCACACATACTTACCGTAGGACTCATATCCATCCAGAGACTTGACGGTAAGCAGCAAATGCTGGTCCTGAAGATACTCTATATCGGAGAGGATGGGCTTCAGAGTGGTGAGCTGCTTCGAAGACCAGCCCACACGCAGGAAGTTTATATTATCACTGCTCTGAGTGTCGTTCTCATAGCTCTTCTTGAACTCTACAGGACAGAGAGAGAGAACAATGTTTCAGCACAAACCTTCAAGTTACAGGGATGTTTCGGTCACTGGCTTCTTTAGTTTTGCACTAAATAGATTACAGTATATCATACAGCATCAGTGGCACAGTTTGAAATAAGAGACAATTTGCTAATTAAAATATTGGAATAACCAAGCCTCCATTAGCTGTGAAGTAGATCAGCCTTATTGTTCTAGTACAAACTGAAGACACTGAATAGCTAAAAAGGGTAGCAGCAGAAATACTGAAGCCATTAAGCTGTACTTTTGTCCATGTTACAACAGCCTCATAGTTCCAGTGTAGATGTCAGACACCAACCATGTCTTGCCTGACGACTACATTTGGGGTGAGAATATTTGATATTTGGCCAAACCATTGCCTCAAGAAACAAACTGGCATAAGCGAGTGATAATGTACAGTAATTTTAATATTGTCTAATCTTGCTACAAGATTATCAGTGACACACATACAAACTTACGGCCTGTATTTCTTATAACTGAGTATACTACACCATTCATGAAGTTTTATGGGAAATTCTGATTCCTTCACAGTCAAAGTTTTGGTTGGGCTATTTTTTTTCTCAAAGCTTCTTTGAAGATGAATACAGTCAAATCTAATCATAAAATGAGAACATACAATTTTGTTGTCCATCAATTTCATCTTTGGCATATCAAAATAAACAATATAAATCCCAGTTAGTGCGGAAGCATTTCATATATTGCAAAAATACGCAATATGTTTAAATATGTTATTGAAGGAAAATCACACTACACGAATCACATAATTCTAATGTCTATTAAAAAAACTGCAATGTATTGTTTATTTCACATTTTATTCCTTCCTCCTTTCTTTATTCCTTAATTTTGACACTATAAAGTTCGGTCAGTAGGGGGGGCACTGCACTCACTGCACTGTTCAACCTCAATCTCCACCTACGAACACAGCCATTGGCTCACAGTGAATGCTGTCGTTCCATTGGCCCCTTACTGAAACATCAGCATGAATTAGATCAAATTAAACGAGGTGCTACAGGCTAGCGCTTGATTTCATGCACTGAAGCTGGTTCGCCATTTGGCGCTCAAATCTCCGCTTGTGTCCACATCGCACAAAAATTCCGTGGATCAGATGGAGAGTAACTCCAAAAAAAAACCCAGAACCACACCACGAAAAGCCACAGTAGATGACATGTGGCTTGAAATTTAAAGGCAACGGTTTAAAGTCTTCAAGAGTAACAGACACTAAATATTAGTGACACTAAATGTCAGCTAATGTGAGCTCAGAAACAATGAGACTGAAGAGTCAGTCAGCTGATACCAAGTGAGGCAAATCCATATTTTATGTTGAAAGTTTTATTACATTTATGCAGAAAGTAAAATGAAGCTTGAAGTTCTTACTGTGATGGATCTTACTGTGATGGTTCTTACTGTGATGGATCTTACTGTGATGGTTCTTACTGTAATAAAAACTGGTTAATTAAATGTTTCCTGAAGGAAATGCAGAATGGTTGCACAGAATGGTTTAAATGGTTCCCACTTCCTGCTAGGTTGCTAGGTGGTTGCTATGGTATCCAAGGTGGTTGCTAAGGTGTTACTAGGTGGTTGCTATGATGTCCCAGTTGGTTGCTAATGTGTTGCTAGGTGGCAGCTATGGTATCACAGGTAATTGCTAAGGTGTTGATAGGTGGTTGCCATGGTATCCAAGGTGATTGCTACAGTGTTGCTAGGCAGCTGCTATGGTATCCCAGATGGTTGCTTGGGGACTACTGGGTGGTGGTTATGGTATCCCATGCGGCTGCTAAAATGTTGCTACGACGTTGCCACGGTGTATGAGGTGTTTCTTAAGTCGTTCATAGGAGGTCGCTAAGTGGTAGCTATGTGTTGTTGAAAATGAATGGGAGTCTATGGGAGGAAGGAGGGATGAAAAAACAACACACAGAGGAGTGCAGGTCAGTATGGCTCTGGATCAGAGCTTGGGGATCTGCCCTGAGTGACTGTAGGGAAAAGATTAGGGCTTTGTTGGGGGCAAAAATGAATGGGACTCTGTAGGATGAACGGCAAAAATCCGGCAGAAAAATAAGAATAATAAAAATAAGAATAAAAGAGAAAATAAATAATATAAAATGAAGAACAATATAGTTAATTAGGACCAGCATCCTACCTTCCAAGCAGGTAGAGTAGAACTCTATGAAAAATTTGGTTCTGCTGGCCGTCTTAACTATGGCTTCAATATTCTCAAACTCTATATACGCCTGCTCTGACGACTTCGGCAAACCTGAGAGAGAGAGAGAGAGAGAGAGAGAGAGAGAGAGAGAGAGAGAGAGAGAGAGAGAGAGAGAGAGAGAGAGAAAATTAGGTCTCTGTATTGTAGTTTTAGGTTTCTTATTGGAGATGACATGCGTGCAGATGTTTGTCAGTTAATCGTACCCTTTTTGGAGACGAACTGTGACGTGACACCCACTTCAAACGTAGCGAACACAGGCGAGTGGTCACTGGTGACAATATCATCCGTGCAGCCTGAGAGATTGGAAAAGAAAAAGCTCAATTAATGGTACATTCACCTAAAATTACTTGATATTAGAGCTAACGAGTTTCTACATTTGGTAAAGTTCAAAAGTCAGAGAGATATGCAGAAAAGAAAATGACACTTCTAACTCAAGTAAAAAACAAACACAACTTTGCAGAAAAGATTTTAAGTTAGCCTCAGTTTATAGGGCCTCTGAGGTGAAGTATGGGGGCACCTCTCCAAACTGAGTTCCTGTGTTTTAGCCAAACCCATTGCCAACAGGTGTATAAAATCAAGCACATAGCCATGCAAACTTCATAGACAACCACAGGCATTACAATGAGTCATACTGATGAACTCAGTGACTTTAAACTGTCATAGGATGTTATAGGATGTCACCTTCACCACAAGTCAGTTTGTGAAAGTTCAGCCCTGCTAGAGCCGCCCATGTTGGCTGTAAGCGCTATTACTGTGATGTGGCAGTGTCTAGGAGCAACAGCAGCTCAGCCACAAAGTGGTAGACCACACAAACTCACAGAGACGGGATGCTGAGTGCTGAAGTACAAAAAAAATTGCCTATAGTCTTTAAATTGGTTGGCATTTTGTTGTCTTGTATTGTATGTTGCCCAGAGACTACAGCTGAAGAGTACGTTGGCTAAGCTGGTACATTTACAGACTGTAAGTGTTTATTAACGTGGACTGTCCCTGTAAATCTACATTGTCAAGTAAGGAGAAAAGTAGCAGGTCAAAAAACTACCTGGTAGCTGAGTAGTGTGTGGGATCTATCAGTGCAGCAACTGAATTTTGTTGCTATTCTTTACTTTTGGACAAAAATAGTTGTAAAGTGAGGGGTGAACCAATCACAAAGCATCACAGGAGCTTAACCAATATGAAAAAAACAATCTAGAAATCTGATGTTTGTAAAAAAAATCAACAACTGTTGATTGTTTTTGATTACATAATTGGCTTTATACAGTAATTCCAAATAGTTGCTGTGGTGTCACTACGAGGTTGTATTCCAGCTTGTTGTTAGGGCGTTGGATAGGTGTTGTTATGCATTGCTATGGTGTCCCAGGTGGTTCTTAAGATGTCGGTAGTCCATTGCTATGGTATACCAGAAATTTACAATAGTGTTGCTAGACAATTGCTGTGGTATCCCAGGTGGTTTCTAAAGTGGCACTAGGCCAATGCTATGATATCTCAGGTGGCTGCTAAAGTGTTGCTAGACAGTTGCTATGGTATCTCTGGTGGTTTCTAAAGCATTGCTAGGCAGTTGCTATGGTATCCCCGTTGGTTTCTAATGTGTTGCTAGGTCAATGCTATGGTATCCAGGTGGTTTCTCAAGATGTTGGCAGTCCACTGTTGTGGTATGCCAGGAGCTTGCAATGCTGTTACTAGGCTGTTGCTATGGTATCCCAGCTGGTTGCTAAGGAGTTGCTAGGCTGGTGCTATGGTAACACAGATAGTTCCTGAGATGTCACAGGCCATTGCTATGTTATCCCAGGTGGTTGTTAAAGTGTCACAAGACCATTGCTATGGTATCATTAGGCTGTTACTATGCTATCCCAGGTGGATGCTAAGGTGTTGCAAAGCCATGACTATGGTATCCCAGGTAGTTACTAAGACGTTGCTAGCATACTTGTATGATGTTGACATTAGCAGTGTATAAAAACACTGGCAACACAGTATGTTTAAGTCAGTAAATGACACTAGTTACAACCAACCTCTTTATATTACTGTAAATAGAAAACAATGCAGAATAAAGCAGTTTGTTTCTGGTTAAGCGCTGCTGTTTATGTCAGGACATTTTACCGTAGGAGTTGCAGACGATGTGCGTTTCTGGGTAAGATTTCCATAGGATTCGGTCACACCACGACGGCACGTTCGTCCTCATCTGACGAGAGAGTGTGAGAAAGAGGAGAGGGTTTTAATTTCCTTCTTCTGTCAGCTGTATCGTTTACACAGTTCATTTTAGAAGAACAGTTTAGCAGAAAACTATTAATTTACCCTAATTTTACCGCAAAGGTAGCAGATTGGCCAAGACGTGTGTCTGAAGTGTGCTTTGTTAGCATTGTGATTTAGCTAAAAAGCTAATGTACTATTGCATGCAAAAGTCTGGGCACCCCTGTTAAAATGACACATTTTGCCGATTTTCTAAATGAAAAGTAGTTAACATCACCTCCGCATGAAACAAACCCAAATATGACATTTATGCTAATTTTACTGGACATTTATTATTTCTTTGCTGGGTGACTTCAACATATAGGAAAAAACATACAAAACAGCATACAACATACAACGCAGCATGTGCATAAGTTTGTACACCCTTTAGGTCAATACTTGGTAAGAACTCTTTTGGCCTCCAAACGTTTCTTTTAGACAGCTTTTCAGGACTTTCTTACTTTTCCTTGCAGAACATGTCTATTTCAGTAATATTCATGGGTTGTCTTGCATGCACAGCAATATTTAAGTGTGAGGACGGTGAACCTTAATCTTTTGTTTCTTGAAGAAGTTCAGGGTTAATTTTGATCTATATTTTGGATCACTGTCTTACAATATCCAACCTCTTCTTCAGCTTCTTTACTGAATGTGGGACATCAGCTTCCAGGATTTGTTGATATTTAGTAGAATTCTTTCCTGCCTCTAGTAACACATTTCTTGTGCCCAAAAGAATAACAGATTCACCCCCTTGCTCAACAGTTGGCAAGGTGTTCTTTTCATTGAATGCTGCTCCTTTTTGTTCCAAATATACCTTTGTTGACTTGTGTCTGAGATACATTTTTGCTTCATCAGTTCACAGAATGTATTACACTCAGACTGGGTTTAAGGCCTAATGAATCAAAGCAGCTCTAATACTTAAACTAACAAAAACAAACAAACAAAAACCACCAGCGGATCAGCTGAAAGGGTGTCCAAACTTACGCATGCACTCTATTTTATATTTTTTCCCAATATGTATAAATCAGCAAATCAATAACTGTAATTAAAAATTTGCACAAATATGTGACGTAAAACTGTAGCTAACAAGCAATGAAAGCTTATGTACTGTAATTATGACTGTGAAAACTGCATGCCTGAAATATCACACATTATTTCTCCAAACAAAAAAATTACCTACATTTCTTGAAACTGATTCGGATTTCTGAATTAGTCATAAAGATTCCCCTTTGAAAAAGTGCTATACTAAGATAATGTTTTATTATTATTGTTGTTATTATTAGAGAGGCAGAAGGAAGGAGGATAAAGGAATGCTGTGACTGAGCTTCCTGTTTCACACTAAGGCCTGATTCACTTCCTTTCAGCCAGAAGGAGACACCTTTTTCCATGAGTCTCTCTCAGATACTACACATTTCCTCTCTACTGGTGTTTCCCAAAACTAGTTCTAATAAATAGGCCCAATTTTATCAAAGAAATGGACAAAAATATGGACTTCAACGTGGCTGTGGCTACTGTTTTAGTGGCATGATGTACTTTTTTTATCATCTTTTGGACAACAGTATGTCATACAGTGTCAGGAACTACATAAGCAACCCTATTACAGATGACTTAATTTACACATGCACTTTGTACGACGCTCATTAATGAGCAATAAGCTTTCATGACTTGTTCACTACATTAGCCTTGTAGCCTCAGTGCAAAACTAAAGCAGTAAACTTGAGACCCCAAACATGTCTTGGTGGATCATTTAACATAAATGCATAAACCAAATTATTCCTTTAAGATCATGAAGGGATTGATAACAACAAACTAAATCAGCAGGAAAACACTAAACTGTGGGCCACAGGGTTACTCCGGGACAGATACTAGAAAACACAGCTAGAAAGAAAGAGAGAAGTACAACGTCTGAACAAGAGAAAAACATGACAATATAGATTTCATTAATATTATTATTATTATAAAGTTCAGCAGCTTTATTTCGCTGAGGTAATTAAAAAATCAGGTTAGCAGGCCTCATTCGCCAAACCGCTTACATAGTTTTCACAAAGATTTTGACATTCACCAGTGTTTTCTTACTTGGGGTTTGTTCTTACACACACTAAAGAGCACAAAGAGAACAGCTGTGTGGTTTAAGAACACGTCATGAATCTGATGGAGACATTTTCCTAGGACCTTTCTCAAGATCACATTTAAGAAAAACGTAGGAAGATATTTAAAAACGTAGGAAGATATTGGTGGATGAGGCCCACTGTCTGTTAAATATGACGATGGAATGTGATTATTAGCAAAGACAAAATTATACTGCATATTTTTGTCACATTTTATTTTTTCCCTTGAGGGGAAACCGGGGCACTTTCTCCAGGAGAGAAAAAACTGTTTTACTTAATGACATTAACACTTCATTCATCCCTATTTTTCATTTAAAACATGCATTTTTAACAGTGCTCTGCTACTTACAAGGCGAACATAATGTTTAAGAGTCTTATTGTTAAACTGGTACATTACAGTGGTGTTTCTGATTCCTGCCTGAATGGAGCTCGAACCCTGCTCCTGTGTGCGTGGGTACTGTTATTCACTACACTACCTGACTGCTCCTAACAACAGTAGTGAGTAGCCATCTTGTGGATTAAGAGAGAAGCTGATGATGGTAACAGTGGCAGATTGGGGAAAAAAAAAAGTTTTCTTTGGGGACTATTTTGCCTTTGAGTACGTCTCCACTATTGACGAATTTGAAAAAATCAAGAGTAAAACAATGTCAAAGGCATGAGGCAGCGTATTTGTAATTATTTCATGTGATAACTTTCTATGAGGAAGCTTTGAAAGGCATTAAACTCTTCAGACCTCTGGTTCCTATCACCACCACTGTGAATTGTTCTAACTTGGTAACTTCCTCTAAAATGACATTAAACATCAAACCACTCTGACTGTCTTTAGAGTGGAATTCCCTTTTACAAACAGGTTAAACAGGTTAAAATTATTAAGAATGACACAATGAAAAAAATCGATATGTGGGCCCAAAACCTAGAACACTGTGCATCGTTTCTTCTCCCATCCCTACCAGAAGCTACAGAGCCTTCAATGTTTTACTTAGTGAACCTGTACAGTGCATACACCACCCTCTCTCCAATGACCTACCCCTGTGGCTTTCTGCTTCTGCCAGACGTATGTGTCCCGGGAGCCTCTCTCGTACCGGTAGGTGGGGGGATACGTGATCTCCTCCTCAGCTAAGCAAAGCAGAGAGAGTGAGGAAAAAAAAATGATGGACATGATGAAACAAGGAAGCAGGGTAGAGGTACTGATGCTGGTTGTCATGGTAACGTCTACACTAAACGGTACTCTATGTATGCACATCATTTTGGATCCGATTACTTGTAGTTTGCATGTAAACAGAGATTTCCATCAGAGTATTGAGTAGAGTGAGCACAAACACAGTCTTAATCTATAATCGGAATGAATCAATCAGATTCCTGCCTTAATGAAAAATCTTTGCATGTAGCCCATGTTGTGAAAACCACGCTGAGCCCAGGTTTTTAGGTGTTCCTTGTGGAACTGTGCACATGGGGAAATGCCACTGGAGCAGTTACAATCCATGCTCAGAACCGTTCTGCCCTGCAGTGGAAATGCTGTAGTGTTAAGACCTTCCAAACGAGTAGAGAGAGAGCGTTCAGTGTTATGCTTGCACTACCACTTGAGAATGATCTTTGTGTTAAAACACTTTTGGGAAGCTCAGCCAAGTGTGAAGAGAAGGCCTAAGGACTCAACTGAAATGCAAAAACATATTTAACTTAATTTATTAATTTATATTTAATATAACTGTCATATTTCTATGTAAATTCTAAAATTTCTTGCTGTAATATTCATTTCATTGTTAAGTTCTGGTTGGAAACAACAGGGTTAAATTCACGAGCCGCCCGATGGAAAATTTTCCCACTAGGATTAAATTTTTTTTTATTAGGCCTTCCTTCAAGGCCCTGAGCGTTCTCCTCTGCTCTAAATGTTTTGTGAGATCTCATTCTGCTCTCAAATATTTGGCCAGAATCTGATCTGAAGGTGCACCTGCTCAAGTTAAACAGGTTTCAGAGACACAAAGCTTATTTAAAAATAGGGCACACTCGTTACGGCTACATGTCCAAAAGCAAATATTTAATTATTATCTGCATTTGATTCAGGCCTGCTGAGTAAAGATGACCACATAGACCTGTGTGTGAGGAGTATATAATACACACTCTCACGCCTTTAAAAAACACAGCTAGGCTAGGACTGAAACCGTACCGAAGCGAAGGAAGACCTTGTTCTTCTCCCTCTCCAGATTTAGCTGGTCCACTTTCAGCAGTGGCTCAAACTCCTTCCTGTTTATGTAGTTTAGGATTTCCTGCGTGCGTGTGTCAGTGAAAGGGGCAGAAAAGAGAGAGAGAGAAAGAGAGAGACTTTAAGTCATATGCAAATCTTTATCCAACTGAACACAATACATACTGAACCATGTGAGTAAGCACATGTGCTTTATGATGAACCTGAACTTGTTAAACGAAGCAAATCACAGCCTCGCACGGCCAGACGTCGTCACGTAACGAGAACACGATTATGTTCGTTGCAAACAAGACTCCACCCACTGATTTTCCTAAAGAACTCAGCCCTAAATTCCTCCAGTGCATTTTTAAAAGGTGTGTTAGTTGACTTATTTCTTTTAGAACTAAGGTTCTTTGGTATCCCAGGTGCTGGTTAAGGTGTTGCGAGACTGCTGCTTTGGTATTCCAAGTGTTTGTTAATAACACACACACACACACACACACACACACACACACATATATATATATATATATATATATAAATGTTTGTCAACATTTTAATAATAATAATAAAAAAACACATGTATTGTTTACTCTCTGGTCAATCATTTCAAACCGGTAGAAGGTACCAGAAAATGTACATGTAGCACAACATGTTACTTAAACTGACTACAGTTTGGTTTGATAATGGCTTGTGACTCAACGGCAGATTGGTAAAGAAAAAAATCTTAGTAATTTAGCACTGACTGGCGTTTTTCCTATGGCCAGTGAAACTGTGGTGAGAATGACGAAATACTGCAGAGGAGCACTGTTAAGCTGGGCCTACACTACGCAGTTCTTTGCACGATTTTAACCCTGATATGCCTCTTGTGACAAATATTCACAACCTAAAGCATTTTTTCAGGTCAGGAGCTCGACTGGAAGCCACTGACAGCGCAGATGATCTGGTAGTTTGAACGGAGAGAAGAGTGAATCTTTAGCCCTCCGGTCGAAATCTAAAGTACAAACAGGTCTGGTCTAGTAAGTTTATCTTTGTTTGTGACGTGTGATCTCGGAGGATATCAAGGAGTTTAAGTTCTTACTTGTAGCCGAAACTCGTTATGTGTGTTATACTCTCTTACCTTTTCGTCTGGTGTGAGTGCCTCACGACAAAAAGACAAAATATTCTGAGACAAACTGATGTTAAGTTTGTGAAGTGCTCCGTTTTAGAAATCTGTTAAGATTGTTTCTACTTTGCCTCTTTTGGGTCCAGAAAGAATGCTTTAAACCGTCAGGCTCCGACACCGCTAAAACAAGAGTCTCCTACATTTAGATTTCACTGCTATATGCAAAACTACCTCTTCTGTAGCCAAAGCAACTACGCTGATGATTGTTAGTTCACTTGTTACAGTTCACCAAAGTTGAACCTGAAGCTAAGTTAGGCATGTGAAATTTCACTACCACTGTTTGCAAAGGAACTTCATTTAAACATATGAATGAAAGCAACTTCCTTTTAACCGTACGGATGAATTTCACACTTAAATTTCTTTGCTGACGAAAGGCTACTAAGGCAGGGCCTAAAGGTTGTGTGTCAGTGTACCTGTATGTCCATATCCAGTCTGTAGTTGAGGTCTCCAAACCAAAACAGGTGTGTAAAGCGCAGAGAGATGTCGAATGAGCTCAGCTGCTTATCGCCCAATGAGAGCTGCCGCAGGATATCCAAGTAGTTCTGATTCCGCCTGTCGATGTCAAACAGTAGAGATTAAATAAAGCAAAGATTTAATAGATTTTTTTCCAATTCATTTTTCACTTCTTTACTTCATGCTGTTAACAGGTCCATATCTTACATTATTCTTGTATTTTAGTTTGTCCTCTGAGGTCTACTTATAATATCTGTGCAGGTTTATGTAACAAAAAACAGCTGTAACTCATTTTTACAAAGCTATTTTCCAACCTCTGTTTATCCCTTAGAATGCAGCTGCGCCTTCAAGACCAATATATGTAAACGAGCTCTGTTCTGACTGGCTGACCTGTAATGTGCCCCATTCACAAAACAGTCCTGGCTGAAACACTCCTTATACTTTCAGCATGGATGGGCGGGGCTAAGCTGCTGTAGAATGAATAGGCAGGTTGATGTAAATACTTTTCAGTGGTATCACAAAAACAGTGAACGGTCATTTAGTTTCACATATGGACTGTACACATGTGGAAGGACCAGCATGTTTTGAAACTATCAGTGATTTACTTTTATTACAAAAAAGTGAGGATTTGGGCCCTTTGTAGAACTGATTGAGTGTAGGGGAAGGTGATATAACCATATTTCATCATATTATTATAAAGAAAACACACACACTGATCAGGCATAACATTCTGACCACCTCCTTGTTTCTACGCTCACTGTCCATTTTATCAGCTCCACTTACTATATAGGTGCACTTTGTAGTTCTACAGTTACAGACTGTAGTCCATCTGTTTCTCTGATACTTTGTTAGCCCCCTTTTACCCTGTTCTTCAGTGGTCAGGACCCCCATGGACCCTCACAGAGCAGGTACTATTTGGGTGGTGGATCATTCTCAGCACTGCAGTGACACTGACGTGGTGGTGGTGTGTTAAGTGTGTGTTGTGCTGGTACGAGCGGATTAGACAGCCACAAAAACACACACATACATCCACACACAAATACACACACCCACACAGACACAAGCACACACACTGACACAGACACACACAAATACACACACACACACCATTTCATTTTACCTATGGATTTTCTCATTTCCAGATGTCAGGTGACAGTTAACAAAGCCAAACGATGTCCCATTAAACATGAAGGACACGCCCACGGCTCCTTTGTTGCCTAAAAGACAGAACAAAGTCAACAACAAAACCGCCAAACTGCAATTAAAGATGTGGTTAAGCCAGCGTTACAAACAAGATGGCTGGTACAGCATCTGACAGGCTCCGATCTAGAAGCAGATAAACTCAGTAAAACTCATCGGTAAAACAGGTCAGCCATCTCTCTGACTAACTTTTCACAGGTAAGGCTAAATTGTCTCTTAAAAGTGGTCTTGAAAGAAAGGTCTAATATTAAGGGACAGACTGTTTCAGAGCTCAGGGGCACGAGCGGCAAATGCACACATGCACAAAAGATCACAAAAGGTGATGAGCAAAAATGATGAAAACAACAGATTAAGAACTCTGACCACGAAGCAGTTTCGATGTGTTAAAGAATGCCATAAATAGAATAACACACCAGCATGAACGCAAGAAGCAAACCACTGGTAACATTCAAGAAGTGAAAAGCCAGGTTACAGCTCGCTACAAGAGGTTATCAGGTCCCTGCAGAGCTCTCGGACTGAGAGATAGACGAGATGGTCTTATAGACAGATGAGAAGACAAACCAGTGAACCAGAGTGATGGACAGAAAAAGTGAACTGAAATAAAGGAACTGCTCAAGATGCAAAGCTAACCACCTTGTCTGTGAAACATGGTGGTGGTAGCATCATATATGGCTGCTGATGGAACTGAATTTCCCAACTCTAACTAATAAAACTGAAACACTATAGACCATCAAATGGGAATTCTCGGGATGTCAGGATGGTGTTCTCAACTCCGAGCTCCGCAGATGACATAATATCAACATAGTTACACCACTAACAGTAATAAAGATAATGTTAAAAGATATCTGCTTATCAATCAACATACAAATACAGTTTTTGCTGACCAACGCTGACCATAAAGGTTACCATTTTGAGAAGATAAATACATCACAAATGTTAAAGTTATCATTCATTCAGCTTTTTTTTATAGGGTTAAAAAATTTAAACATTTCTACATCTACAGTCCATAAACATGCCTACTAGCCTCTGTGGTGCTGCACTAGTCTCTAGAGCAAGATATTCTGGTTTAAAGACTAGAAAAACATCCTTCTGATGATGTATCATTCATTAGCTATCTGGCTTGTTGTTGGTTTCATGGAGGTGTCCATGTTGTTCCCACTTTGTAGCTCCAAAGTGAAGCAATTCCGAGCTCTGACTTCCAATTTTATGTAAGATAAAGCTGAAACAAGACTAAAAATGTGTCCGACTCCTCCCTCACTACACTATAAAGCAGCACTGAGCTCAGCTGAACTTATGGCTCATGAATAGCTCAAAACCATAGACACAAAAACTGTGCTCAACATCTCAAGAATGTCAGGATATCCTCTTGCACGTGTGTGTACACCCTAGTGTGTGTGTGTGTGTGAGAGAGTGAGGGTGAAAGCAAACTGGAGCTCTGTTGTGGGCCACAGTTTGACAGTGTGAAATATGCTATTTTGCTCCCACGTCCATGTCAACAAAATTAAAAGTGTCTTTACTGTAAGCTGCTGGTTTTCAGCCTTCTCACCAACTTACCAGGCAATTTCTCAAACAGGAATTTCACACCACAAGACAATTCTCTCTGTCTCTACTTTCTGTAGATTTTTCTGTCTATGTATGTTTTTGAAGGCATTTACAGTAGAGACAGTGCAGTATTATTCTCAATATAGTGCATACACAGGTCTGGGCAAAAGTCACAGGCCACCATTTATTTATTTAATTTCCAGTCAAAACAGTCTTTAAGTACAAGTTATAATTTTAAGATATTTCTGAGAAATCTAACAGATGTAACTGGAGTTCAAAACATGATTGAAAGATCACTGAAAAACATCTGAACTGAACGAAAGCTGTAATAAAGGCAAAGAGTGATCCCACTTCTTCCTCTGACACTGAAAAATTAATAGCTGTTTGACAAGAAATTAAAAATAAATAAAATAAATGGGGGGTCTTTGACTTTTGCACAGTACTCTATACACCATTTATACACTCACTGTCCACTTTATTAGAGACCCCTGGCTTGTAAAACCACTGAGTGACATTTTATGAGCTCCACCTACCTTATGGATCCACTATATCGATGTACAAATACAAACTGTTGTCTATCTACCAGCTGCCCTCTACCCTATTATCACTGGTCAGTGTCTGACTACAGGGCTGTTGCTGACCAGAAACAAGGGCGTTGTCTGGGTTTGAACATGTTGGTTTCACTGTAAGGTTGAGTAATAATAATATCCAAAAAATATCCCACTAAGAGTGGCACTGTGGTCAGAAACTGACCACTGATGAAGAAGATAATACAAGCTGTGAATACTGCGTGGTGGAGCTACAAGGGAGGGGGCTCTAATAATGCGGCCAGTGAGTGGATATTTATATATTTCTTCTAAAAATACAGTCTTTGTTTGTGTGTGCATACAAACTCTGACCCAGAGTGTTGGCAATTCCTGTTTTGACGCTGGACATTCCCACATGACTGATTCGGTTCTCGTGTTCCGGTTTCACCAGAACCACAATCTTTATGTTCCACAGAGTTTGCACAGCCACCTACAACCCAACGAAAGAGAGAGAAAAAGAAAAAAGGAAGAAAGAAAGAATAGACAGATGTATTAAACAACCAAATGCTAAAATACAGTGGATTCAAGTTTATGTGGAAACGTCTGACCACATGATGAGAAACACTGCTGTCCACAGGCTAATCAAACAGCAGAAAAATGGCTCCAAAAGAGGAAACTTCACAGAACAGAGATCGTAAAAACAACACAAACGCCCACCATAAACACAAACGCTGAGCGCTGACGGCTTCAATAAAGGCTCAGTTGACTGGTGCTCTATTTTAACGTTGATATTAAAGTTGTTTTCCCTTTAAAGCTGATACCACAGGACTGAACCTCTCTCGCTTACCGGTTTATAGTCGATCTCAGTGTAGTCTTTCAGAGCAGCTCGGAGGTTCTCCACCCACTCTTTATCACAGACGGAGTTCTCTTGGGCTCCGAACACATAGATGTCGTGAGGAATCGTGACAGTCATCTCATCCAGAGTTTTTCCCAAACCTCGAGACAAAAGCCACGAGCCTAACGCCTTAGGAGGAGGAACACTGCCTACAGAGACAGAGAGAGTCAAAGAGAGAGAACGTGTATGAGCATTTTGTTTGTTCTTAGTAAAATGCAGCATACCTAGACCTGACCAATAGTGACCTTCCTGACCTGATCTTCCTGATTCTCTCTATTATTATATCAGTCACAGTGAATATTTTTAGATTATTAAACAAAATGTTACACGAAAAGACCTCAAACACAAAACACATTTTTAAAAATACTACTTCATTTATTCATGGTGAACACAATCAACATTTGCTGGCTTAGCCAAAAATTTAAATCATGGTAAACTTGGAAGGTTTGACAGTCTCGGTATATCTCACCGTAACACACACAGTCAAAACATTATGACCACTTACAGACGAAGCGAATAATGTTAACTATTTTTTAATAGTGCATGTCAAAGCCTGGAATATTATGGCATGCGCCCATCCACTGGGCACCAACGATGGCCGCGAGAGCAGGCGGGAAGGTGGGGTCCGATCTCCGAGCGAGGACGAAGCCTGGCGAGGACGGTGGGGATAGGAGGACGGCGCGCCGATCCCAAATGCCGCTAAGGGATGCGAGTGACGGCGGAAGGAGGAAGCCTTCCACCAGAGAGAGGACCACGACAATGATGGCCATGAGAGGCACAAAGCCATCTAGGCCCTGCCTCCTGTTCCACAGCGAGGCTGCTTCACTACACCTCGCTTTCGATCCTGGAGGTCAAGATGCGGACCAGGGCCGGTGACGGGGAGGAGGGGTAATGAGCTTTCTTCCCTTTCGGGTCAGGTGCTCTTTTAAAAAGAGCAGAAAGGGAAGAGAGAGAGAGGGGGATGAGCAGCAGCAGCAGAAGAATACGAACAAGAAGAAGAAAAGACTAAAGAGCTGAAAAGCTCAGTTTGGGGAAAAGGACTGAAAAGTCTATTCTGAAGCCACTGAAAAGTGGCCAGCTTTGGTTTTGGTTGTGAGTTCCTCATTTGTTTTTGGAGTGAAAAATAAATTAAAATGGCTGCTGCGACCCTGAACCGTGCCTCCAGCGTCCTCCTTGAGCCCGGGCTAGCACAGGTCGTGCTACAAATATATGTGTTGGATGATGTGTTGGATGTGGGAGAAATGGGCAGGCGTAAAGACCTGAGCGACTTTGACAAGGGCCAAATCAATGTAGCCAGATGACTGAGTCAGGACATCACTGAAATGCCAAGGCTTGTGGGGTACTCCCGGTCAGTTGTGGTGAGTACCCACCAACAGTGTGTGGGACAACACACAATCCAGCAACAGGGTGTTCAGCACCCAAAGTAAACCTGAAATATTTTTATTGTGCAAAACAGCAGAAACATAACTGAACAGTACAGACACAGATAATAGAACAGAACTCGCCATCTCCGTTCTAGTTTATCCCAAAGGTGTGTGATGGGGTTGAGGTCAGGGCTCTGTGAGGGCCAGTCAAGTTCTTCCACACCAAACTCACCCAGCCAAGCCTTTATGGACCTTGCCTTGTGCACTGGGGCTCAGTCATGCTGGAACAGAAAAGGTTCTTCCCCAAACTGTTCCACAAAGCTGGAAGCTTACAATTGTCCAAAATGTCCTGCCACATAGTGAAGCATTATTCATCACTCCAGCGGAGCCCAGTGATGGCTGCTTTACACCACTCCAACTGACGCTTGGCGTTGTGCTTGGTGATGTAAGGCTGGCATGCAGCTGCTCGGCCATGGAAACTCATGCCACGAAGCTCCTGGTGCACTGTCTGTGCTGATGTTGATGCCAGAGGAGGTTTGGAACTCTACAGGCACCTCAGCACTCGGCGACCCGCTGTGTAACTTTACGTGGTCTGTCTTTTCATGGCTGAGTTGCTGTGGTTCCTAAACGCTTCTACTTTTCAATAATTACACATTTATAAACATTGACATGCTCGCTTATCTACGAAGATGAAAACCAAGACTTCTGGTTTTGTAACTCAGACATAATTTCGAAATATTATATCAACTTCATTCAAAACAATATTATATATATATATTATGCAGTTTAACTAATGAACCTCCTCCAAACCAGATGAAAAATGTATTTTATGGCTACTGTGAAAAGAGGGTAATATATAACTTGCATTAATGTGTGTGTGTGTGTCTTACCCATGTTCCATGTCCCTATGAATACGGAGATCATGTCAGGCTCGTCTTGGTTGGAATGCTTGTTCTTCATCAGCTGCAAGAGTTGGCAGAATGCTTCCCTTTTCTAACGGAAAGAGAGAGAGATTTAAAGCTTCTTTTTACAACCCCATTTCCAAAAAAAGTTGGGACGCTGTGCAGAATGTAAATAAAAATAGGATGCAATGATGTGCATATTTTTTATTTTTAAAAGGAAAGTACTACAAAGACAACATATCAAATGTTGAAACTGAGAAATAGTTTTGTTTTTTGAAAAATATACACCCATTTTGAATTTGATGCCAGCAACACATTCCAAAAAAGTTGGGACGGGGGCCTGTTTACCACTGAGTTTCATCACCTCTTCTTTAATAACACTCTGTAAGTGGGAACTGAGGAGAGTTTTCCTGTTCTCATTTGATACAGGATTTCAGCTGATCATCAGTTCAGGGGCTCATTTGTCGTATTTTTGATTTCATAACCCTCCAAATGTTTTCAGTGCTGACAGGTCTGGACTGCAGGCAGGTCAGTTTAGTGCCTGGACTCTTTTAATATGGAGCAATGCTGCTGTAATACATGCAGAATGTGGTTTTACATTGTCTTGCTGAAATAATCAAGGCCTTCCCTGAAAAAGACGTCGTCTGGATGGCAGCATATGTTGCCAAAACATGTATATATCATTCAGCATTAATGGTGCCTTCACAGATGTACAGGTCACCCATGCCATGTGCACTAATGCCCCCCTACACCATCATGAATACTGGCTTTTGAACTGTGCACTGACAACAAGCTGAGTGGTCTTTAGCCCAGAAGACACAGTGTCCATGATTTCTAAATAGAATTTCAAATGTTGATTCGTCGGACCACAGGACACTTTTCCACTTCCCCTCAGTCCCATTTTAAATGAGCTCAGGCCCAGAGAAGGTGGCAGCAATCCTGGATTCTGTTTATATCTGGTTTCTTCTTTGTGTTTTAGAGTTTTAATTAGCATTTGTGGATGCAGTGATGGCATTTGATATGTTGTCTTTGTAGTATTTGTATATGTTGTCTTTGTACTAACCGGCAGATTTTATGATGTACAGTAACGTTTAAAACCTAGAGACCACCCTTCATTTATTTAATTGCTGGTCAAAATTTAAGGTTAATTAAGGTTAAGTTCTTTATTTTCTCTGCAGATATTTCTGAGGAGATTAGATATAAAAAATAGGTATAGAAAAGACAAAGGAAATAGTCTATAGCTGTATGTATGTACATCTTTACCATTTAATTTTGTAAAAGAAATAAGCAACGAGATGGCATGTGTTATCATGGCTTTCCCACAGTTTAAAGCGCAGTGAAATCACTGTAATGCACTGCCTCAAGGGCAAGTGGCTTACAGCTTTTATAAAGAAAACATGGTACATCAATATATAATTACTGAATGCGGACATAAGTGTCTATTTAGAGTATTTTACAGCAGTGACAAACATGCCTCGGTCAAGTTTTAGAGCCAAAAGGTCCGTTTTTAGTATTACAGATGAGAGTAGGGGTGGGTGATATGAAAAAATATAACATCACAATACTTTTTCACGACACGCGATATACATCACAATATTCACTTTTTCTAAAGTTGGAACAGAAATAAACAGAATAAGTAGTGCCAGATTAAAAAATACTATGAAAAGCTTCAAACACAGTAATTTTTGTTCAATGTTTTGCATACTCTGTTGCACCAAATACAATTAAACACGAGTAATTACACTCTTCTTGAGATAAAACATGCAGTTGGTCAGAGTTCATTCTGCGTTTGGTCCATTTGGACGTCTTTGGCCCATCCTGCATTCATATTTCAAACAAACCACACCAGGGTTTGTTTAAAAGCTTATTGGCAGCGGCAAGGCTTAAATGTACAGTGCGTACACACTGCAGTAATTGCAGAGCAATCACACTAGGGTCTATTTTGAGATCCTAGTGTGCCAAGTGTGAACATGTCCCTAAGAACAAAATGCAGAGCAATATTGTGCATGTGTCTCACTTTAGCGCTCGCAAAGATGAAGTCCTTCCTCTGGCTCTTGTCCTTCTCCTTCTCAAACACGATACCCAGCTTATTTGGCATCCTCTGGGACTTTATCAGCTGCCGAACTGCTCAACAAGACATACACAAAAAAACAACAGAGCTTATTAACCTCACAAGATGACAACTACTCAGTGAGAGAGACATTACTGTCAAAAGTCTTTCTAACAAATAATATTAACAGAGATAATCTGACTGTGAAGATCAGTAACTACTACGAACTACAAACAGATCTAAACCCCCTTATTTGAACATATTGCTGTTTTCTCAACCCAGATTTGCTTTTAATTATCTAGTATTAACACAGCTGCTGCAACCTTGTGATTTAACGATTCTTTTTAAAAGTCAATGATCATATGCAGGACCTCTCGCCTGAGATTGTATTTCACTGACAATTCAACATGCTCAAACAGATAATGAGCATTTATCAATTTAAATTACTAAATAAGATGTAAATGTTGTAATTTGGCAATACATAAAGCAGAAGTATGATCACATTTGACCCATTTATGTCCAAAGACTTCAACAGGCACAATAAGGAAAATGGCCACAGATTTTTTTATGTTTGACAAACACAGCTAAAATTTTGTCATGTAAATTTGTGGCAAAGCCTATTAAACCAATCTGCATTTTAGTAAACCATAAATTTTATATTTCAATAACACTTAACTGTAGGGTACAGTTCATAAGGCTACATAACACCTACATAAGCTTGTCATGATAACTGACATAACTCTCCATAAATGTTTATTAATGCTTATTCCAATAGACATTATTCGCTATATATGTTACACTTGCCAATTTTGATCAAGGTGGCATTAATGCAGATGATGCCTATTTTGCTGCTTCTCGAACATAAAATCTTCCATAACAAATTCCCAGAAATACTGGGCCATTCTGGAGAAGAATGTGATGCCCTCAGTGATGAAATGATCATCGAATTTTCCAGGAAGACAATGATCCTAAGCATATATCCAAGTCAGCCAAAGTTTGGTTCGGCCAGATTTAAATCCCACTGAACATCTTTGGTGAGATCTGAAGAAAGCAGCGGCAGCACAGAAGCCAAACAATATCAGTGAACTTGAAGCCTTTGTACAGGAGGAATGACCCACATTCCAAAATAAGAGGTGTCAAATGCTACTCAGCACTTACAGGAAACGTTTCTTGGAAGTTAAAAAGGAAAAGGATGTGTTACAAAGCTCTGATTTTGGGGGTTGAATAATTTTGCGCATCACTTTTTTTTTGAGAGATTTTAATTTTTCTTCTTAATTAATAGGAAACTCAGTGGCATGTTTTCAAAATGTGTATTAATAAACTTTCTTTGATCACTACAGCTTTAGTTAATATATTTTCATTGCATTTTTGTTCATATTTCTAAAAAATCATGTGGGTTAGAGGGGTTGAATATTTATGATTGCGACTGTAGCACCAAAAAGAATTCTTTTGCCATAGAACCATTTTACTACTTCATAGAACCCTT
Source organism: Colossoma macropomum (assembly GCF_904425465.1). Lineage (NCBI taxonomy): Eukaryota > Metazoa > Chordata > Actinopteri > Characiformes > Serrasalmidae > Colossoma > Colossoma macropomum. The sequence goes on from NW_023495515.1 coordinate 2,923,232, forward strand.
ATTGCTAACGTACTGTAACAGTAACACTTTACCTGAACCCTGTTACATAATCATGCCATAAACATGCCACACCATGAGCTGTCATGACAATTTAGGTCCAATAATGTTATGTTACCATCATCGTTAACTGTCATGACACACGGCATAATGTCTGAACTGAAGTACACTGAACCAAAATGTGATGGTATCAAACATTATGGCGTCTGTCATGACAATTACTGGTGATGGAAACATGAAACTGTGATATTAGCAAACCAAATCTGCAATGACATGTTATGGCCTGGTTATGTCAATGTTATGAGGCAGGGTTCCAGTAAAGTGTTACCAGAAAACCTCTCTCTGGATGTGCTCACTCTTATCATGGGTGAAGTTGGTCCAGTCCTCCTGAGAGTCCTTCATCTTCTTCATCACCACCAGCTTCCCTCCCTCCACATCCACGCTGAGTGTGTGTTTCTGGCTCTTCCCGATCTTAGTGAGATCGGCCAGGTACACGTCCAGCTTCACCTATTACACGTATACATACAAACATGCAAACACACACACAGAGAAATTGGCACGCTGTGAAACAGACTTGCCTTGCCTGCACTTCCATTAAACCTTAAAAGCTTCAAAGTTCAGTTGTTTGTGCCTGTTTTTGAACAAAAGCTTGTATCTCCAAAATGGTAAGTCAATGGAACCAGACTGTATTTCTAAGTAATTCTGGGCCATTTGTTTTGGTCCATTCATCATGAAATTTACACACAATGTAAAAGACAACAGATTAACAATTATGTCAAAAACCGAAAAACGACAAAAATGGAGATACAACGTTTTGTCCCAATATAAAAAAAAAAAAACACACAAACATGCACGTGTTTGTGTGTGTGTCTTACCTCGAAAGCCTGGACAGGAATGGCCTTGCTGTGGCGTGTGGACAGGGGGATGGAGGGAACAGCCACACTCATATCCTGCAGAGCTTTCAGAGCCTAGACAGAGAGAGCGAGAGAGAGAGAGAGCGAGAGCGAGAGCGAGAGCGAGAGCGAGAGAGAGAGAGAGAGAGAGAGAGAGAGAGATACAGACAAGCATACAGAAAGACAAAGATGAACAGGTCTTCAGACTCGTCTTATCTGTGTGTAAACAGTGAGATCTGCAACACAGATGGCCTTGTGTGTGTGTGTGCACATACCTTCTTCTCTATGGAGGACAGAAGGTCTTTGAGAATGGCCAGTTTAGTGACCAGATGCTCCAGCTCTTGATCTCCACCCTGACTTACAGACTTAGAGAGAGAGAGAAAGAGAGAGAGAGCAAAGGGTAAGACTGCTATTTCATCATCAATAATAAAGTAAATCTATACATCGGTTGAAACAGAACGTAATGAATTATAAGCTGACCTGCACAGCGAAACAACGCAATTAGCACAATGAACGCTTCTGTTCTCTCTCTCTCTATCAGTGTCTACCATTAGCAGATACTAACCATTTCCAAGTCTCATTGATCGTGTTTCATATTGCATGCCACACACACACACACACACACACACACACACACACACACACACAGTCCATTTCTCTTACTGGAGGAAGATCAGGATGTGGACCCTCCTCATCCTCAACTCAGTGCCAAACTGTGCACACACACACATTTGTCTTACAACAATTTTCTAATATAAATAAGAGCATGTATACAAATCTCTTTAAAACTACAAAAAATACTAAAATTAAATCATTTATTATTATTATTATTGTTGTTGTTGTTGTTGTTGATCTGTTAAAGGCGGGAGGCGGGCTGTGAGAACCCGAATGCGAAATCTGAACCCAGCCCGAGCTGGACACATCTTTGAGAAACGACGTCCAAGCTCGGCGTAAGCAGTCGTGTTCCGATGGGTTGGGACAAGCTGTAGTTCCTGGCAGGAAGTTATTAGGAAGAGCTCCTTTGTCTCTTTCACAAAAACAGAAACGGGACTCAAATGGCAGTTTCTCACACACTCGTTTGTCTTACATTACTTGGTGAGGACTTGGTGATTTCTGTATTACTGTTGCCATTACCAAGTAATAGTAAGCCTAAACACTAAACCTAAACCTAACCTTAGTATCCAAAAGGCAAACTTTCCCCTCTTTTGCTTTTTCAAAAAAAACAAAAAAAAAAAAAAACAAAACAAAAAAAAAAGAATTTGCATTGAAAACAGTGTGTGTTCAAATGAGGACCAGCAAAAAGGTCCTCACTTGAACAAAATCTAACATTGGCCTATCATTGCGAGGACAATGGTGGCAAGACAAGTACATTCTCTCTCTCTCTCACACACAGACACACACACACACACACACACACACACACACACACACACACACACAGACACACACACACACACACACACAGACAGACACACACACACACACACACCCCAAACAGTATGAGCTCACACTTCTAATTTTAGTCTTGGCTTCTCTGTTCAGTCTGAGTTCATGGCTACAGTTACAGTTTCTCGACTCAGCAGGAAAGTTGAGTTGCTCCATCAGTTTCTCATGTCATACAAACTGCCCTCAATGGCATTTCTTTAAAACCTATTTTCACCTGGTTTGACTGCATGCTGTATAACATACAAATAAAGGAGAAGGCCACTCACCTGCTGAATCATTCTGGACACCATAGAGGCACTCTGCTGATCGAAGACTTTAGAGAGGATCTCCAGGCCAGACAAAACCTTATCCACCTCTCTGCAGACAGAGAGAGAATAGAATGTTAAACAGTGGCAGGTATTAAAGAAAAGAGGGAAGGAATAAAGAAAAAGAAATTAATCAATAAACAATAAAATAGACTGACTGACCAGTGAACAGATAACACGACTACGAAGACTGGAAAAGTATAAAAAAAAAAAATGACTGCAACAAGAAAACGAAGAAAACATAACAAAGAGATACAGACTGACTGACTACCCAACAGACAGCATGAATATGACAAAAAGGAAAGAAAGAAAAAAAAAAAAGGAGAAAGAAAAAATAAGAAACTTGATTAGCCAGCACAAACATACCAGGAAAAAAAGCAAAGAAGAAAAGAAAAGTAAAGAAAAGAAGGAACACAGCAATATAGACAGACTGTGTATCAACAGTATGGACAGGACAGGAAGGAAAAGAAAAGAAAAGAAAAGAAAAGAAGAGAAAAGAAAAGAAAAGAAAAGAAAAGAAAAGAAGAGAAAAGAAGAGAAAAGAAAAGAAAAGAAAAGAAAAGAAAGAAAAGAAAAGAAGAGAAAAGAAGAGAAAAGAAAAGAAGAGAAAAGAAAAGAAGAGAAAAGAAAAGAAAAGAAAAAAGATGGAACATAGCAATATCGATAGACTGGGTATACACAGTATGGACAGGACAGGACAAAAAAAAGAAAAAAAGAAAAGAAAAGAAAAAAGAAAACTGAATTATATAAAATTCCCTCATTCATCCAAGCTCATCTGGGCCACCTGTGATGTGATGTTCATTTTGCGTACTGTGGCTGATCTCAGCACGATAAACGCCAATACCGTGACACTGATCAATAATCATCATGCGCTGCAGGCTTAAAGAAAACAAGCGCGCGTGTCTGTTTACCCGTGCAGGCGCTTGCAGGACGACACCAGAGTCTTGTTGAGGTGCGGCAGGCTGCTGGCGCCCTGCTTCACTGCCTCCAGATCCAGAGCATAGCTGCCCTTCAGATACTCATGAGAGATAGTGCTCAATCCATTCCCTACAGGAGCACTGCAGAGAGAGAGCGAGAGAGAGAGAGAGAGAGAGAGAGCGAGAGAGAGAGAGAGAACAAAAATGTTAAACACTGGCAAACAAGGATAAACTAAAGATAAGAAGACATGACATGACATGAAGATAAAAACTAGAAATAAAAGGAAAGAAGAATAAAAGACGAGAGGACGGGACAATAAAGAAAAAGAAAGAGGAGGACAAGACAGGCAAGAAAAGAAAAGACAGGAAAGACAAAGGAAAGACAAGACAGGACAATAAAAAATAAGAAAGAGCAGGACAGACAGGACAGGACAAAAGAAAAAAGAAAAGACAGGGCAGGGCAGAAAAGAAAAGACAGGACAGGAAATGAAAAGAAAAACAATGTAAGACATGACCGGACAATGAAAGAAAAAAGAAAAGAAAAGAAAAGAAAAGAAAAGAAATGACACAACAGGAAACGACAGAAAAGAACAGGGCAGCACGGGACAGGGAAGGACAGGACAGGACAGGACAAAATAAGACAAGACAGGAAAAGAAAGGAAAGAAAAAGCAAAGGAAAGGAAAGGAAAAGGCAAGACAGGACAGGACAAGACAATAATGGAGATGAAAAGAACAAAGCGCAAAAAAAGGAAAAGAAAGAACAGGACAGGAAAAGAAAATTAAAGACAGAAATGGAAAAAGTGTCAGACAGGACAGGACAATAAAGGAAAAGAAAGGAATGGGCAACCCAGGACAGGACAGGACAGGACAATAAAGGAAAAGAAAGGAATGGGCAACCCAGGACAGGACAGGACAGGACAGGACAATAACCTAAAGGAAAGGAAATGGCAAGACAGGATAAGACAATAAAGGAAATGGAAAAAAAGAAGAGCAAGTGCAAAAAAGGAAAAGAAAGAACAAGACAGAACAGGAAAGGAAAGGAAAGAAAAAGAAATGACAAGAACATGAAAGGTTTTGTTTTTGGGTGCCCTTAAGAGGTCAGAGCGTTTGTATGACCTGCACAGGAAGAACAGCAATGCATGCGAGACTGCACAGAGGACAGAGGTCAAACAGCAAAACAGTAAAATAAACAAATGATAAAATAAATAAAATGAATAAAAATGTAAAAACACATTTTCTACATTTCACAGCTGCTACTGAACAAAATATTAGCTAAAACATTTTGTGCTACAAGCACGTTTTCCAGTAGATCTAGCTTGAAAAGACAGGTGGCAGAAAAAGCCCAAGGGAGGCGTCTAAACCTGAGGGCTTGGTTATGGTCCTTGAATCCAGTTTTTAGTCCTGGATTCTGTACTCACTCGTAGTTAACTGAACTGTTGATGTAACAGACTGTCCACCTAACGTCACACCTAAAAAGAACCAGATAAACCAGACGACGCTTCACCACATTCACGCTCTTAACTCTGACAACCAAACACAAAGGCCTCATTCATCCCTGCATCCTGATCTGAGTAGAAGAAGTGAGTAGTGAACATTCGGTCTTGGACTGGAATCAGACCAACAGGCGGATGCTGGGGGAGGGGCCTACCTCTCCGGAGGCGTGTCTGTACTGGGGAGGGAGAGGCCACCGGAGCCTGTACGAGGGGGAAGGGGGGGTTTATCATCCTCTCCATCTGTAACAAAGACACATCACACAATTTAACAGGCCTGTGTTTTATTTTTATTATTGTTCCCTCAAAGTCCACTTTAAGATCTGTGTGGTTTTACTGCACGAAAACAGCCCTAAATCATTTTATATGACCAATTCCAACTAGAGCTGCACAGAATCGGCCAACACACAACTGGCAATCTGATCATTCATTATTCAGATTTTTTGTGTCTGTCTGTCTCTCAGCCAGTCCTGTCGGTCTGTCTGTCCGTCGGTCCTGTGTATCCATCCATCTGTCCGTCAGTCCTGTCCGTCGGTCCTGTGTCCATCTGTCTATTTGACAGCCCTGCCTGATGGTCAGTCCTGGCGTGTGTCAGTCCTGTCTGTTGGTCAGACCTAGTGCCTGTCTGACAGTCGGTCCTTGTGTCTGTCTATTAGTCGGTCTGTCTGTTGGTCGCTCCCGGTGTCTGTCTGTTGGTCGGTCTTGGTGTCTGTTTGTCAGTCCTGTCTTTTAGTCGGTCCTGGTGTCTGTCTGACGATCGAGTCTTGTGTCTGTCTATCGGTCGGTCTTGGTGTCTGTCTGTCAGTCTCGTCTGTTAGTCCGTCCTGGTGTCTGTCTAAAGGTCAATCCTGGTGTCTGACAGTCGGTCCTGTCGCCTGTCTGTCAGTCAGTCCTGTCTTTTAGTCGGTCCTGGTGTCTGTCTGACGGTCGGGCCTTGTGTCTGTCTATCGGTTGGTCTTGGTGTCTGACAGTCGGTCCTGTCTCCTGCCTGTCAATCAGTCCAGTCTGTTTGTCAGTCCTGTCTTTTAGTCGGTCCTGGTGTCTGTCTGACGGTTGGGCCTTGTGTTTGTCTATCGGTCGGTCCTGGTATCTGTCTGTTAGTCGGTCCTAGTGTCTGTCTGACGGTCGGTCCTGGTGTCTGTCTGTTGGTCAGTCCTGGTGTCTGTCTGTTGGTCAGTCCTGCTGTCTGTCTGATGATCCTGTCTGTTGTCCATCTCTCTGTGGATTTGTTGGCCAGCTAAAAACTCAATGTAATCGTTCAGGTCAGGTTGGGTTTGGACAGAAATTTGTCGACTCAGGTCAGTTTTGGAAAACTTAAAGAAGTGTTTAGGTCGGGTTAAACTGTTGGTGCATTACAGATACATTAAATACCTGTTTATCTCTGCATGCCATCTTCTGTGCATCAACTCAAATGCTTAGTGACCAAGTAAAGCTCTATAAAACACTAAGATCCATCTCTATTAGTGTGCAGAAAATTACACCATCACACGAATGTTGGCATGGTGCCAGCGTCACTGGTGAACAGAGAAGACTGTCACAGAAGAGTTTTGGCACTGAGTATTGTTAATTTAAAGTGAAAAGGCAGGGGGACGCACTGAACTCTTATTTTCTGTTGTATAATACTGGGTTCGCCTGGACTTTAACAATGAGACATTTGGCAGCCACGCCTCCCAGTCAAATAAATAAATAAATAAATAAATAAATAAATAAATAACCAACACTGGTTTATTCCACTGTGGCTGATGGGAAAATTAAACTCTTGAAGGAATGTCCTGTTGATCACTGTGAAAGAGTTTTCCATGGTTGCTCTGCTGAAAACAAATATCAGGTTTGCCATTGTCCGCCTACCACCAACACAAACGCATCAAATCTGCAGGTCGGGTTCAGATTTCAGATTTGAAAGATGGAACCACTTACAACGCGCTGCAGCGACACCACAGTACATATTCTCAGCACATTCTTGTACTATATTTATATTTTTAATTGCACTGTTAAAATGTGAAAGTACATACAATCTCAGCTGGGGTGCCTGACATCCTGCAAGCTAATGCTAGACAGCATGTATTCCAAACAGTGAACTGCTGTACTGACCCTTACTAGGGCCGCAGTGTATGCCCTTCATACCTCTAGTGAGACCACCTCCATGAAGTGTGGGTTAACTTGTGTATGCACTGTGCTATTACCCGCTCGCCTGCTGCTAAGAGAGGCTAGTGGGCCTGACGAAGCCGCGGATGTGCCGTCAACGCAGGTGTGGGACGCGGACTTTCTAAACAATCTCTCAGTCCCCTGAATATTCACTGTTGATTACTGCCGAAGCTCTAGAGCCCAAAAATGTATTCAGGACAGTCCTAGCTTCAATATCACACCAATGCAGATCTCTAGAGTGTGTGTTCGTACCTGAGTAGTCTCTCTCCTCGGCACTCTCCTCTCTCTCCACAGGCAGCAGCAGAGTGGTGACGAGCCCCTGGTTGGGCTGAAGGTACAGCTGGATCAGCTCTGGAAGAGTCTTAAACCTCTTTGGCTGCACACCCTGAGAGGTCTACCCACACAGAGACACATCAGAGAAACCTCAAGGTGAGCAACACATACAAGACAGTCTGGAATCAATAAGGTTCTGCACTGACAGTTCTGGGAACGGGCTTATGTTTCTACTGTACCGTTCCTGTCAGGTCCATTCAAAACAACTGTATTATGGAAGAGAGGAGGAGTATTAAGGCCTAGTGAAGCTGGATTAGTTTAACCTGGGGAGGCGCTGTAATTTGAGTGATTACTGGTGAGATGAGTTTAATCCAATACAAATCTGTAATGTCCAGAGCATTTCAGAAGTCTGCTAAATACAATATCCACAGGGGCTTGACAGGTGTGGATGTAGGGGTGTGAAAGATTAACTGATTAATTGTTAACCGACAAATAAGCAATTGTTCGGCCAATGCTGTCAGTTAAAAAAATGTAATTTTATTTCATTTCCAATCAACAATAGTTTCTATTTGAATAGGCAGGTTTATCATTCACATTGAGGAGCTTTTTGAAATGTATGCATGACGGTGCATCTGCTAAAAAATGCAGTGTCTAGAATGCTGTAGCCTTTAATCACAGATTATTTTGTTTTTTAAAGGAAAATCTGCCTGATTTTTCAAAACTTCTGCAAAAACAACTGGTTACACTGTAGACAAAGTCATTCAGAGTGGTGTGATGTGAAAAACTCTACTCTAAAGCAGCTAAAAGTCAGAAATCTTTACATTTCTGCAGTTATCCAATTCAAATGGTCGTGTAAACACCATATTCCGATCTAGAAATCCGATTAAGATATCTGATAGAGAGATGGATTGTAGCTCTGTAATCAGATTTCTCAGTGCATGTGAACTCTTACTCTGATTTCTTTCGGATTCCTCAGTCTGCCTATGTGCAAAACAGGCTGCTGTACTGGAAATAAGCGAGCAGCGTTGTTGCGAGACGCAGCAAAACACTTTTGGAGTGATGCTGAAACCAACTAAATTCTCAACGAAATGAAGGATTTAAATATTCTTCATCTTCTAGATGATGTATGTTCATATTTTCAGGTAAAGTGGCGCAAAGTTTTTTTTTAAAAAGCCACGGCATGAAGTTTGAGTTGTACAACAAGTTTATATCATGTCTTCTTCTGTGAGTTTATTGGCTGGTTGTAAAGCAGAAATCTGATTACCGTCTGACTCATGTAGACCCGGGGTTTCCCATTATCTGATTACTCAAGTACATGTAAACGCATTGATCGGATTACTGACAAAATCTGATTTTCTGCAGTTATCAGATTACTGAGTGCATGTAAACGCACTCACTGTTTTGTAAATAAAAAGGCTGTATTTGTGACCTGTGGGTTTTTAACGGTGACACCAGGTTCCCATCACCATCATCACCACAATCTGAATCAGAAAGTTTCTATAATGAATTATTTCACATCAAACCGTCCTGAAAGATTTTGGGGAATAAATCTCTAAGGAAATAGGTTTTTCTGCAAATTAAAAGATCGGGGTGGTCTAATTGAAATATATAGCTGGAGCTCTGAATAAAGAATAATAAAAGACGAGATTCAAGCGTTTCACCTTTGGTGTTTTAACTGAAAAAGTGAGGACTTGAAGAATGAAGATGGTGGAAATGCTGAACAACGGGGCAGCAAAAAGAGGTACTATGTAGTTGGATTAGTTAATTAAATTAGTAATAGTTGAGAGATGAATTGGTTATAGA